>NC_056729.1:1202627386-1202857386 GCF_019279795.1 Protopterus annectens
AACACTAAGGGACTCTGGCTAACAAAGTTCACAGATGACTGCAAACTGGGAGCCATTACTGAATCCCCAAATGATGTGGATACTCTACAAAAGGGCCTTACAGAAACAGATGCTTGGTGCCAGAGCCATGGCCTCAAGTTCAATGCCAAGAAATGCATAGTTATCTCCTTTGGGAAAAAAACATGTACCTGTGAATTACCATATAGGTGGCAGTACACTAAACATCGAAAGTGTGATAAGAGACTTAGGGACATAGGTGGACAGTGGTCTCACCTTCGATAACCACATCGCCACAACAGTCAGGAAATCCTTCTATGTGGCACACTTCATCACTAAGGGCTTTTCATCCAGAAAAAAGAGGTCATTGTCCCACTGTACTCATCCCTCATTAGACCCATTATAGAATACAATGCCCAGTTTGGTATGTATCTCTCAAGACATCTGCAACAACTGGAAAAGCCACAGAAATACCTCACTAAAAGAATCACAGGCCTAAAGCAGATGCCCTACGCTGACCGCCTTAAAAAACTCCAGCTATACTCTGTTGCATATCTTCTACTCAGAGGCGATCTCTGCTTAACATACAAGGCCATGTCAAACCCATCACAATAAACAAAACATGCTGGAGGGATAGGTTCCTGACCCAGAGACTCCCCAGACTCTGGAATAGAGTGCCTATACATGTCAAGCAGAGTGCCTCTTTGGCCCTCTTCAAAAGGAACCTTGACGATTGGATGGGAGAAAGGAAATTCACCCCGGGGATCACGTCAGTCACCCTGCTAGACAGGGGTCCAGGGAAGTAAATAGTGTGGGAAGAAATAGCCAGGGAATTGTTATGGCCAGGCTTGTATAGGCCCTAGGGCTGATAGCCTAGTACCAACCTATGAACCTATGAGGAAGCCCATACCTCCTTCAAAATGGGGAATATATATAGTCTTGGGTGGGAATTCAATAAAGCCTATGCTCAGTAATTTTCCATGTAGGCATAGTGGCATGGCCCCAACACGGAAACCGGCTGAAGAGCAATCCAGTAAACAGAGCAGAGGGACATGCACAAGAGTGGGGACATGGATGTGTTCATGGAATACAAATTACCTCATAAGCTGGTGAAATCCATTCAAATGTGGGTGATTTGTGACCCAATCAGCAGAAAGGCACCATGTAGGTGCCGTGTTGGTGTCAGAAATGTACACAGAAAAAAATGTGTACAGAAATGTAAATTTTAAACAGGGGCTATAAAAGTCCAAAACAAAGGTTGTATATTGTACTGTAGGCATGCAAATGGCCAAAACTATGGCCAATGAGTCCAGAAAGCAATGCAAATCATTAAAAATTTTTTTTTAGTACATATATTATGTTTGTGTGGTGCACAGCAATGCGCAAATATGCCATTATGCAAAAATAAATAAATAACTAAATAAATAAATAAATAAAATGTTGAAAAACTGAAAATAAGACATTTGCAAAAATAATGCATTGTAATGCCCTGCATGCAGAGTGTACAATGGCAGGTTTCAGTGGTTGCTAAGGAGGCAGGCCCTGGAGTATCTATAGTATATTCAAGTAGCTGTATGCAAATGGGCTGAAGTTACTGAATAGCAGAAATAGCTACTGTGTCCACAGATACAACCCCTGGTAGGGCTAGAACCATGTAGATAGGTGTAGAACATGTAGCTGACATCAAAAGGGGGTGTGTCACACTATGCTTAAGTGGGGGGATTGTCCGATGCCGCTAAGCTGTGCTTAGCTCCACGGCACATGTTTTAGCTGGTTTAAGAAAAGGTGAGCATGCCCGTGCATGGCAATGTGTCTAAACTGCTGAGCACTGTTTATACTTGTGCCACAGGTTTGCATGTCGTGCCCCAGTACTTAGCAGTGAAAGAAATTAAAAACAAATACAAGAAAATAGCCTGGGAAAGCCAATTAACTATACATGATTGATGAGCCCTGTTTCACTGACACAGTGCCATTCAAAACTTGCAACGACAGACCTGGCAGGTAGAATGCATCACAGTCAAGCAATCAATCCAGCTTGCATCTACAGCACACCACTATATAAAGCATACATATACCCTTCAATCTGATTTTTCCCACATACTATGCACCATTGGAGTACACACTTGGGAATTTTAACTGACAAAATGATAGGGGCTGCTGCTGTTCTGCTACATCTGTATGTGCTAGACGCTGGAGTCAGTGCTGGTGCTGATGCTGACAATAGGCCTAGACTGAGAAAGAAAAGAGTGTTCAGGCCCAGGGTAACCTTCCAGGGTCTACATGAGCTAGAAATAATAGAGTGCTAGAGGGTGGACAGGGGTATACTACAAAAACTCACTGAGCTTTGCCACTCTCAACTCAGACCCAGAGCCAGCAGAGATGAACGCATCCCAGTGTAAACAAAGGTATATGTATCCCTTAGAACACTAGCTACAGGTATCTTTCAAAGACCTACTGGGGACATGACGGGGTCTCACAGGCATCTGCATCCAGGGTACTCCACTAGTTCCTGGCTGCCATGCAAACACATGCCTGTGAGCATATATATTTATCCTGCACCCCTGAGGAGAGGGCCAGCAATATGCATCTCTTCCACAGTGTAGTACACTACCCTAAGGTACTGGGTGCCATAGACTGCACTCATGTCCACATCAAAGCACCACCTGGTGATGAGGGTAGAGTCTAGATTAACAGCAAGGGGTATCACTCCATCAACTGCCAGGAGGGGTGCAATGCCCAGGGCATTGTAATGAATGTGTGTGCTGGCAACCCTGGCATTTATCATGACTCCCACATCTGGCATGCATCACAGCTGTACCAGACGTTTGCCAGAGGGGACATTCCACATGGCCATCTACCGGGGGATGCTGGCTATGCACTGGAAGCATGGATGATGACACCATCAGAAATGCACACACACCTACAGAAGAATGCCATACTGAGGCACATGCACAAATTAGGAACATCATAGAACGTGTGTTTGGGCTTCTTAAGTCACGGTTCCGCTGCCTTGATATATCTGGTGGAGCCCTAGTGTACTCTCCAGCCACATGTGCACACATGTTCACAGTATGTGCCATGTTACACAATATGATCCTGCAAAAACAACTGTGGAAGGAACATCACAGGGAAGAGACACACAGCCCCTCACCAGTGCTAAGCATCCCCGCAGCCACAGGGGGACTCAGAGGAGGAACATCCCTGAGCCTGTCCCTGTAGGCAGACATAGGCATGCCCAGTATGCCCTGGCCTTGGCAAAGAGCCAACACAGCACATGTACTGACATCCTAGGAACCTAGGGACTGACACCTCACTCTGATTCACATACATAGTGAAAAGGATGCCAGCCACACCACGCAACCTGTTCCTTATAATATATTGGCTGTGTACTGTGTGCATCTGACCGTGTCAGCCCTGAATCACTGTGATCTCAGCTGTTGCAGGCACAAGGTAAGTCACTCTTCTTTGCAACAAATATATGGGTTACTAAACTATGGTAGCATATGTATGAACCTGTTTCATGTATGCTAGGGAATATAGTGGGCTACTGAGAAACCTGCAGACAACTGACAGCTATGTGGGACAACAGGAGCTCTCAGCCCAATACAGGCTGCCCCATAATATGCAACAGGCCCTAAGGCAGAAAAACCCACTGCACTAAGTGAGGGAAATGACAAACAGTGGGGTCATAGGACAGATACATGACTGTCAATGCTAGAGTCCTCTACCCCTAACACACCCATCTTCCCATACAACTGCAGCAACAGTATGTTTGCAAGGTAATAGCAGCAGACCACACAATCCCAGAGCTGTCCCAGTCAACCTGTGGCATGTTCTATTTCCACAATATGTAGGAGTCAGTGTGATATGTATGTCTGTGCTTGATAGTGCCAGGAATTAAACTGCACTGTCTGGTGGCTGTTGTGGCTTAGTGAGCTAAGTACATTACCATGGTTAATGGTGTTCATGGTTCAAGATTGGCTGTGCCACTCTTTTGCATGTCAGTTACACCTATGGTAGGAGTTCTACAGACTGTCCATATGTCAGTATTTGTTACTGCAAGAAAGCTGGACAAAGCCAGAGATAATGGAGGCACAGGGGGCCACAGCTAGCTCTGAGTAACCTACATGGTGGGTAGTAGAACAGCAGGTTGTAACAATTCAGAGTAGCAGCAGGATGTCAAGGCCATCATGTAACTGTGTCAGTACTTACAAGAAGTCTGTGGGCACCAGCATCCTTCTCAAATGTACAGAGTTTTGCAGAATACCCACAGTTTTGCCTCATATATCTGGTCCGTTTTTCATAACATTGCACTTTTCTGGCAAAGTTCTGGCAAATCATTATAGGTTGATGTTGGAAAATAATGACAGACATTTGAGATGCAGACTTCATATCTTTCAGAAAATGCATGCTAATACAAAACCTGTTATTTTACCAACTGTCTAAGTTTGTAAGAGCAATATTAAAAAATTATCCCTACTATTGGACCTGTGTCCCTCTTTTATATATGGCTTTGTCCAGATTTCGTGTTCTAATGTGTTGAGCAGTATGGGCACCATATAGCATTATAAATACCAATACAACACAAACTGTCTGAAGACCTGAGCAGACATATGGGGCACAAAGTTGGACATCCTCAAAACAGGTACAGTCAAGAGGTTTGAAGTCTGTAACCCTGTGTGTGTGGTGTTACATCTTGTACCCCAGTCACAGCATACCTATAACTACATTGAGCTGCAAATGTGGACAAACCCAGGAACATGAGTGGGACAAAGGCCTACAGATAAGGAGAAGGATGAACTACTCGCCAGATAAATGTGGAAGGTGCAGAGTGGAACATGTTGGGCAGTAGCATGGGTTCCCTGCTGTGTATGGAGTCAGTAACTCAAATGTCTGTCAGTGGTTCCTCACATCAATCTATAATGACTTGCCACTGATGTACCAGGAAATCACATTGCTATATATAATGTACCAGACATATGATGAAAAACCCTGCTCAGTCTAATACAGTCTGTATACACTCTAGGTATGAGTCAGATATTAGGGCAACACACTGCTGGGAAATCCCTTGGGCATGCTATCAGGGAGGTGCTGGACTGTGTAATCAGGTACAGCAGCCAATTGGCTGTAGCACATAAAATCCCGGACTGGAGTATAGGTAGGTCTGGACTGGAGTCCTCTTGTAAGTACTGATGGTCACACTGGGCATGCTCCTACACTTAGCTATTTTCAGCCCATGTCTGAAGCATCATCTGCCTATAAAACTGAGATGTCAATATATTTTTGTGCATACAGACAGCTATGTATATCTAACTGTCTCTTCCTATCCCCATCAGACATGACTACCCTTATCTATCGGCATGTGGCACATATAGGATATATATGTATATATAGAGTTTTATATAGATACATATTTATAGGTAATATTAATATATATATATATATATATATATATATATATATATATATATATATATATATTATATGGAGAGAATAGTGAGAGAGAGAGATGGTGAGAGAGAGATAGAGATAGAGATAGAGATAGAGATAGAGGTAGAGATAGAGAGAGACACACACACACACACACACACACACACACACACACACACACACACACACACACACACACACAAAGGTCTAGAATGATGTAGTGCTGCAGCCACTTGCACAACAGTTACCAGTGGTGCATGCAACTGATACGGTGAGCTGTAGTGTGTATTAGCAGGTAGGTAGGTGTTCTAATCTTATATCAGCCACTGTGTGTGTGTGTGTGTGTGTGTGTGTGTGTGTGTGTGTGTGTGTGTGTGTGTGTGTGTGTGTGTGTGTGTGTATAGATATTCCACATACAGCATCATACACATGTCTAATCGGCCTAGGTCTTTGCAATGGTCAATCATTTTATGGCCCTGTGACTAGTGTCCTCCACAACAGTGGCCTCCCTGTCAACAGCTGCTCCATCCCAACAGCAGTGGCAGATACTCTCCAAACGCATAAGCTCTGTGCTGCATGCAATATATACATAACTCTATACAACTAGATAGGTAGGGGTTATAATCCCAACAATGGCAACTCTGTGAGTGTGTGTTTGTGTAAGTATATCCCCTTACAGCAGTATGTCTATTTTGCCTATGTGTGTGCAATGCTAATACATTTTTAGGCCGTGCTTACCTCTTAACCCCAACGTTGGCTTCCTTTACAGGGCCTGCTGATGTCATTCACCTTAGAAGCACATTGACACTCTCCAAGCACATAAGCTCAGTGGTGCATGCGATAAGTACATAGCACTATACTATATACAATTAGATAGGTAGGGGTTCTAATCCCAACAACAGCAACACTCTGAGTGTGTGTAAGTATATCCTCTTGCAACAGTGTGTCTGTCTTGCCTATGTGTGTGTAATGCTAATACATTTAAGGAGCGTGCTTAACTGTTAACCTCCAAATTGGCTTACTTTACAGGGCCTGATGATGCCATCCACCTTAGAAGCACAGTTAGACAGACACTCTCTAAATGCATAAGCTCAGTGGCACATATGATAAGTATGTAGCACTATAATATTTACATCTAGATAGGTAGGGATTCTAATCCCAACAATGGCAACTCTGTGCGTGTGTGTATATCCTCTTGCAGCTGTGTGTCTGTTTTGCCTATGTGTGTGTGCAATGATAATACATTTTAAGGCCTGTGCCTACCTGTTAACCCCCACATTTGCATACTTTATTGGGCCTGCTGATATCATCCACCTTAGAAGCACAGTGATACACTCTTCAGACACAATAGCTCCATGGCACATGTGATAAATACATAGTACTATAGTGTATATAACTAGATAGATAGGGATTCTGCTCTCAAAACTGGCAACTCTGTGACTGTATGTGTGTGTGTAAACATATCCCCTTGTAGTAGTGTGACTGTCTTGTATGTGTGTGCAATGGTTCCACAATTTTAAGGGCCTATTAACCCCCCATTGGCAACCCTTTCAGGGCCTACTGATGTCATCCACCTTCGAAGCACAGTTAGACACTCTCTGAACTCACTAGCTCTATGCTGCATGTGATAAGTATGTAGTACTATAGTGTATATAATTGGATAGATAGAGGTTCTATTCTCAAAACCACCAACTCTATGAGTGTATGTATTTGTGTGTAAGCATATCCCTTCATAGCTGTGTGGGTGTCATGTGTGTGTGTGTGTGTGTGTGTGTGTGTGTGTGTGTGTGTGTGTGTGTGTGTGTGTGGGTGTGTGTAAAATGGTTATAAAATTTTAAGGGCCTGTTAACCCCCCCCCCTCATTGGCAACCTTTACAGTGCCTGCAGATGTCATGCACCTGAACAGTAGTGTCAGACACTCCAAAAATACATAAGCTCCTTGACACATGTAATTTGTATTTAACGCTATAGTATGTACAACTAGATAGTTAGGGGTTCTACTCTCAACAAGGGCAGTTCATTCATGAGAGTGTGTGTGTGTGTGCGCGCGTGTGTGTGTGTGTGTGTGTGTGTGTGTGTGTGTGTGTGTGTGTGTGTGTGTGTGTGTGTGTGTGTGGTCCATGTTTAGACAGGTGTGTCCTGTAAAAACTACAACATTAAAATGTCCTGAGAGTATAGAACAACAGACATTTCCTACATTATTCTAATAGTTTCATAAATCAGTCATTTTACAGCACAAACACCTAAATCTTATGAGAAATAGCATAACCTAGGCAAATTCTACAAAACTAAGCTGTTATATTGTCAAAAAAGTGAGGTTGTGTCCGTTGCACTCATCGTGGGTATGGTTTCTCCTGGCAAATCTCACATCACTACAAAATGTGTCCCACATGTGGCATTTGATAAGGTGACAACCTTAGTCTGTCTTGCCTATGTGTGTGCAATATGTATACATTTTGAGGCCTTGTGAGTAGCTAAAGCCTTCAAAATAACCCATGTGTATCTGCCACCACCTACATTTGCAGGTACTGACCAAGTTTGTGGATGACTGTAAGTTGGGTGCTGTCTGTCAGTGACTCCCCATATGATGTTATCATACTGCAAGAGAGTCTTATATCAACTACGGACTGGTGTCAAGGTCCTGGCCTCAAGCTAATTGCAAAAACCTGCATCATCATACCATTAGGCAAAGACATGGCCCCACTGTTTACCACATCAACAGCAACTCCTTAAACACACATATTAGTCATAGGACATGCCATTGTGAGACACACAGATGTGCATCTCACCACACTGTATATGGAGAAGGTCACAGTTTCTTGTTTGTCAGGTACCAGAAGAATCTGTCATATCATATATACACTGTTGTCTCTCAACAACAAGTGATGTTATGAGTCTGTCATAGTCCATGTTGGTGTGCCTGACCTGAGATGTACCTCCCTGGACTATATGACGTGAGACATGATTGAGCCCACTGATTATGTGTACAAGGCAGGTATGTGCCTAGCCTTAAGCAGCATTCAGTTGTCACTCAGAATGATGCCACAATACAATCAGGAAATGATTGACCTTAACAGTTGGCTTAGTTCCTGGTGCCATTCCAGGGGGGATCCAGTACCTGACAGCTTGGGATGATATGATCAACAGACAAGATGCTTTACCAGAGATGGCCACCATCTCTCTCACCTGGCCTTCATGCTCCAGGGAATGGTTCTTGCCACCCCTATAGTGCCTTTATTAGGAAAAGTGGCAACGTTAACACTACCAACATGAAACTTTCCACATATCACAAATTGAAGGCCGTGCTACTAAACGCTAGGAATCTAAACATGAATTTGCATGCATTGTAAACAGTCATTACCCTGGACAATGTTGACATCTGTGCAGTCACAGACACATGGTTCAAAGCTGCAGAGAGCACCCCAGCCTTACATGGTTACCCATCCTATCATGCAGTCAGATCCCAAAGTGTGGGCAGTAAAGGCAAGGGGCGTAGGGTTTCACTATATATATGGAAAACATAAACACTTCCAGGATAGTCAAACAGTAAGACATACAGGAGACACTCCAGGTGTAGTTGATCATTGCCAAGACCCCTATTCAAATCATAGCTAGCTACAGGTCCTCACATATGACCAGGGAGTCCATTTTGCCTATATGGACCTGTTCAACTCTATCAGGATTTCACTCTGTACTCTGATCCTGGGTACCTTTACATGGCCACACATAAATTGGAAGAAGTACTTATGCCAGCACACAAATGCCCAGAGATTCATGGAATTTGGCAATGCAAACACCTTGGAACAACTACGTGCTAACAGCAAAAGAGGTGAACATCTCTTGGAGCTGATATTAAACAACATGGGTAACCACTGCAGCTTCCCTACAGTATCATCCTCCATGGTAAAACCAACCATAAAGCGGTCACATCTTCAGTCACCATCTCCCACAATACCCATATAGCTAGGGTCAGACACACAAACATCTCAAAAGTTGATTACTGCCTCCTGAGGGATGGTATGAACACCTTTGCAGCCCCTCCCCCTCTGTAGGAACTGGCACCAATATCCACAAATACACCAAAGCACTATATGTGCATTTGTATAGATACATGGAGTCAGGTATACCCAACAGGACTACATCATCCTCTACAAGGATAAGTAAACCTGTCTGGTGGACATCTGCAATAAATAGACTCTATAACAGGACTGAAATATTGCTGTCCAAGACCAAGAAAGAACGGGTGCCCAATTTGAAGCAATGTCTCCTTAACCTGAACAAGCAAATAAGAGCACTACTGAAATCTTGCAAAGCAAACTCCAAGTCCACATTGGCGACATCCACTACAGACTGTCATATCTCCTTCTTCACATATGTCTGCAACCTCAAAGGAGGCTCCCAGATCTGCTCAGAGGTGGTGATCAAGGACATCAAGATATACAAGTACTGTAGATGTAGCATACTTGCTGCCTGACAGAGTCAGTGAAAGCTTCACCCCCTGTCCCCCCAGGACATCAAGACATCCCCGGTACATGCCCCCTTCCCCTTATGTCTAGGGAACAGGTCATCACTGCCATCTCAAAGACATGGGATACAGCCCCCATGGGACCTGATCACTTTGCAGGATGCATCCCACATGACCTCAAACATGAGCCTGCAGCACTATTAGGCACTCTATTCAACCAAAGGCTGACTACCGCCTTAGTCCCAGACAAGTGGAGGACACCCACTATCATCCCTTTACACTAATGTGGAGCATCCACTGATCCAGCACATTATAGTCCCATCAACCAAACTAGCCTGATCTGCAAGGCCATGGAACAGATTGTCATGAACCTCATTAACAAGGACATTGGCAACCTCCCCACACTTGATCACACACAGTTTGGCTTTGTCAAGGGGGGGGGGTCATGCCTATTACATTTTGTTGACTTCTTTGACACAATCACCAAAGCATAGAGGAGGGGGAGACAGTGCACACTGCTTACCCTGACCAGGCCAAAGACTTACACAGTATTCCCCACTTGGCCATAATAGATAGACACTCACAACTAGGCATCAATCCATATGTTGCCAGATGGGTAGCACACTGGCCCACTGACAGCATCCACCCACTCAATATAGGGGAAGCCACCTCAAGCGGTAGACTCATAACTAGTGGCGTAGCTCAGTGCTCTGTCTTGGGGCCTCTGTTATGTGTGATTCACTCTTCTGAGGTACAGGGCACAACCAGTGGCCTATGGCCGACCACATGTGCAGAAGAGTCGATGCTGGGTGCTGTCACCAAATCCCCTAGTGATGTGGACATCCACCAAGAGGGTCTCATGCAGACACCTGAGTGCTGCCAGCCACATGGCCTCAGGCTGCATATCACAAAATGCAGTGTCATACCCTTTGGGGTGAGTGATGTCCCCACAAATCATCACATTACTAACAATTTCTTAAGCATGCAATCAGTCGTGAGGGATTTGGCCACACAGGTTGATGGCACCATGACATTTGACCACCCTGTTGCTTCCTTTGGAAGGAAAGCCTTCTACATGGCCCACCTCATATGTAAGGGTATCTCATCCAGGGAAATGAGGGCTATAACATCCTTGTATTCCTCCCTAATAAGGCCCATTATTGAGTATAATGCCCCTTTTCATCATGTACCTTGCAAAGCACATGCAGCAGCTGGGGAGACCACAAAGGTTTCTCACCAGGGAATACCAGGGCCTCAGATATCTACCATACACAGATAGGCTAGAAGCCCTATCCCTCTACTTGGTTTCATACAGACTCCTCAGAGGTGACCTCTGTGTGGCATGCAAGGTGATAATGGGCACCACCTTGATGGGACTGATGCAAATTTGCAAGTCAAGCTCCACTCAAGTAACCCATAAATGCACCCTCAACCTGGTCTATGACATCAACAGGAGTTGTTGGTGGGTCAGATGTGTATCCCATATACTTATCCAGCTGTGTAATGGACACCCTGTCCACATCAGGCAGAGTACCTCTTTACCCCTTTTTAAGCAACACCTAGATAACTGGATGGTACAAAAGACTTACACCCTTGGGATACCACCTGTCTCCCTGTTGGACTGGGGTATCAGGTGCTGACTTGCACAAACATGGGCTAAACTCTAGACTAGGCTTATGAGGGCCTGAAGGGCAATAGCCTAGTAACCTCCTATGATCCTAGTTATACCAGTTATAGCCCAGTGTGCTGTGATGGACTGTGTTGTTATGTCTCAACAACCATTACTGCCACCTACAGTGATGTGCCCCCTATGGGTGACATCTTAGTACCATGTCATACAACTGCCATCCAACAAATAGGTGAGTGGTACTACAAGTGTATGGGAACAGTCCAGCAACATATGTGTGACCCAATGACAGACAGCACTGCAAACATGTGGTAGGGTATCCTCTCTGTAGGTGTCTGACATCCGCAGTGCACAGATGTTTTCAGAATGTGTACATCTGCCTGATATATGTGGACCCTCTGCCAGACAAATGTGGATGTCTGGCAAACAGTTGAACACTGCACAATGTTTGTTCGCAGACTGTGTGCAATCTGGCTGTCCCACGCCAGACCCTTCATAAAACAGTCATGGTACATTAATATTCGGTACTGTATTCATTCCCTTACATTGTATGCTCATAATGTACACTCTGTTGCTAAGGCTGGGCCTGTGTCCCCTCACTACTACTGGCTATAACCTGCTGTCCTGGTGCAGGGGGTCAATGGGTATGCTAGGAATAGCTCTCAAGTGATGAGATATAGGTGTGGAGTACACAGTGACCTAGCCAGAGTACATCAGGAAGAGTCAGGGACACCTCCACAATGTTTGAAGTATGCCTGTGTGATATTCACAGACTGAAAGGAGCAGACTGATTATATGATATGCCAGCTGTATCCACCAGTACTTAGTGTCACTACTGTGTACAACACAATCCAGTAATACCATTGCTGGAGGCACTCAGAGGGCCAAAGCTGTGATCTATGTCAAGCAGACAAAGCCGACAGGGAAGCCTGTAGATGCTGGACAGCTGACTAACAGCAACATGTCATTCCAAGATATGTACTACAAACCTACTGTTGTAATCCCTATTCCCCCTAACTGCATCCTCCCATCGTTATCCCATTACACGGGGACTTCTATTACATACCTGGTATAGTGCTGTTCTCCTTTAAGTGCAGCAATCCTGTAGTAAAATGCTTATGTTCTCACAGTCTGTCTTTGTAAAGAAAATCACAGACCTGTTTACCATAGGCAGCAGCTTGCCTTTATAGGTTCATAGGTAGGTACTAGGCTATTGGCCCTAGGGCCTATATAAGCCTAGCCAAAAAGGTACCCTGGCTTTCGCCACCCAAGAATATTATTTTCCTGTGCCCCTGTCGAGCAGAGCCACAGAAGTGATTCCCAGGGTGAATTTCCTATTTCCCATCCAGTCATCAAGATTTTTCTTGAAGAGTGCTAATGAGGAGCTTTGTTTGGTATAGATAGGTAGTTTGTTTCAGAGTATGGGAAGTCTCTGGGACAGGAATCTATCCCTCCAGCATGTTCTGTTTATTGTGGTGATAAGGTTTAGGTCCCTAGAGCATGTAGCTTGGAGGGATTGGGATTTCTTTAAGTGGAGCATGTCCAACAACTCTGGGTTTGACATAGCTTTGTATGTTAGGTAGAGATTGCCTCTGAGTAGGCGATATGTGACAGAGTAAAGCTGGGTTTTTTTGAGACGGTCTGCATAGGACATCTGTTTGAGGCTAGTAATCCTCTTTGTGAGGTATTTCTGTGGCCTTTCTAGTTGTTATAGATGTCTTATGAGGTACATACCAAAAGGGGCATTGTACACTATAATGGATCTAATGAGTGACGAGTAGAGGGGAACAATGACCTCTTTTTTCCTGGATGAGAAACCTTTTGTGATGAGGTTTGCCACGTAGAAGGATTTCCTGACTACTGTGGTGATGTGATGTTCAAAGAAGAGACTAATGTCCACCCCTGTCCCAAGGTCTCTTATCACACTTTCGGTGTTAAGTAGACTACCGCCTATGTAGTAGTTCATGGGTACAGAGTTTTTACCAGAAGGGATAACAATGCACTTTTTGGCATTGAGCTTGAGGCCATGGCTTTGACACCAGGCATCAATCTCAGTGAGGCCCTTTTGTAGGATGTCCACATTGTTAGGAGTTTTGATTATGGCTCCTAGTTTGCAGTCATCTGTATACTTCGTTAGCCAAAGACCTTTTGTGTTAGCCTGTACTTCTTAGAAGTAGATACCAAACAGGAGAGGACCCAGGACTGAACCCTGTGTTACTTTACTTATCACTGGTCTGATGTCGGATTTGGATTCTGCTACTTTCGCAGAGTGGGTTCTGTCAGTCAGCCAGTTGACAACCTATCTTGTGACATAGGGATTTATACCTAGTTTAGTGAGTTTATATATAATTACAGAGTGGGGGATGGTGTCAAAAGCCTTGGCGAGATCTAGATAGGCTGTGTGAACCACCTTACCCTCATCTACGCCTTTGGTGACCACTTCAAAGAAGTCTATCAGGTTTAGGAGACATGATCTGCCTTTTACAAACCCGAACTAGGTGGGGCCCAGAGTTTGGAGATTACCAATGTCATTGTTTATAAGTTCCCTGATGATACATTTCATAGCTTTGCAGAGCAGGCTCGTCAGGCTAATGTGGCAGTAGTTCCTGGGGTCCATGGTGGCTCCCCCTTTGTGGAGTGGGATAACCATTGCTGTGCACCATTCAGTGGGCACAAAGCCTGAGGTGAGGCTATGATTGAACATGATACTTAGGTGGTGTGCCGGTTTATTCTGTAGTTCATGTAGAACGCAGCCTGGGATGTTGTCAGGTCTCATGGATGCTGTGTTCTTAGCTTTGGAGAGTGCATTTTTTACCTGTGCAGCTGTGATTACAGGAACTTTACATTCTTCCGGTATAGAGATGGGCCCTTTAGGGGGTGAGAGGGGGGGTAATGTTAGCACTGAACCTATCTGCCAGGATGTTGGCAATATCAGTTTGTTCTGTATATTTAGTGCCATGGTGCTGTAACTCAGAGCAGATCTGAGTGTTTCCATTGAGATTCTTGACATAGCTCTAGAATGCTTTGTGGTTATCTTTAGAATCAGTGGTGATTTTGTTTTCATAACTAGCTTTGGAGGATTTTATGAGGGATCTCAGCTTTTTACTGAGGCTGTCCAGGGAGTTCCTCCAGTCATGGGATTTTACTCCTTTTTGCAACAGTTTCTTTCTTATTTTGTAAAGTTTGTTTATGGCAGGGGACCACCAGATTGGCTTCCTTTTTTTGGAGGATAGCATCTTGGTTCTGTTAGGGATTGCATGATCCATGCATTCATGTAAGTGCTTATAAAGTGCATTTGTGTAGGATTCAGCAGTCGTACCTCTATTGTCCGTCTGCATGGGTGTCGTGAAGTTTGCCACTTCTGTCTTAAGAAGCATGAAGTTGGCTGTGGAGAAATTTTTTATGGTGGTTTCCCTAATGTGGGGTGGTGGCGGGATGTGGATGTCTAGGCTGATTAGCTTGTGGTTCTATCTGACCAACGAGGAACTGACCTCTGGTATGGAACACTGGTTGCCCATGTTGGTAATAACCAGGGCTAAGATATTGTTGCCCCTGGTGGAGGTATGGATAAGTTGATCCAAGGCACTGGAATTTATGAACTCCAGAAAGCATTGTGCAAAAGAGTTAGTACATGAGTAGTTTTCCCAGTTAATGGTGGTGTAGTTGAAATAGCTCATTATTAGGGTGTTAGGTTGTACCCTAATATTTTCCAGTGTATCAAGAAATGAGGAGTGGGAATCCTGGGTCATGGTAGGGGATCTGTAACAAGCTACAATTTGGATTGCGGTCTTGCCCAGAGTTAGTTGCACTTGGATAATCACGGATGCACTATGCTGAGCAACTAGCCTGGAGGTGTGGATATCCTTAATGAATATGGACATGCCTCTGCCTTTAGTATTTCTGTCCAGGTTAGGTGGCCGAAAGGTGCCGTATGAATTATAGCCTGATAATGCAGGGGTGCTCTCTGGAGTCTTGAACCAGGTCTCTGTCACTGCACAGATGTCGATGTTTTCCATTTTAAGGAGTGCCTCGAGTGAGTGCATTTTGAGGTTTAGACGTCTAGCATTGAGTAGCATTACCGTCAGATTTTGCTTGCTTGTACCTGTTACGGTAGTGAGTTTGTCATTTGAACCTTGCCTAAAAACGGCACTATAGGGGTGGCAAGAGCCTTAGCCAGTATCTGGAATCCCAAGGGTGACAGGTTCAGGCCATCTCTGACAAAGCATGGTGTTCTGTTGATCATGTCATCCTAGGCAGACAGATACTGGATCCCCTTAGAATGACACCAGTAACTTAGCCAATTGTTAAAGTCTATCATTTTGTCCTTGTACTGTGGTATCATTCTGGGTGATGGCAGGATGCTAATCAGGGCTAGGGTCATACCTGCCTGGGCTACAAGATCAGACAGCTACTTCATGTCTCTTTTCATGTAGTCCAGGGAGGTACGTCTCAGGTCATTCACACCAACATGGACAGTGACAGAGTCATATTTGTACTTGTTGTGGAGTGACCTGAGTGCATGTGTTATATGGCAGATCCTGGCACCCGACAGGCAGCTGACAGTAACTTTCTCCTTGTTTAGCCTGATGAGTGGAACATCAGTGTGTCTGACTATAGAGTCACCTATGACTAAAGTGTTGGGTACGTTGTTATGCCTTATGGGCTGTGGTTGAGTGGCACACTGAGTTTGTGGGCTATGTGTCATTTGGGTTGTATTGGGGGGGGTTTAGGTTGCTTGTGTGTCTGCTTTGGAGGTCCCTGTTGCTTGGGCAGATTTTTATTGAGAGCCTCCATGAATATAGGTGTGTGATTTGTGCTTCTATGTGTGTGTCTTGGTGTTGTAGGGTTTGAGGGACTATGTGATAAGTGTGGTGGGGTGTAAGTGTTTACACTCTCCTCTTGACTGTCTCGTCCCAGACTTGGGTGAAGAGAGCTTTGCTTCCAATGTGGCTATATAAGTGCATCTCTCACAGGTTGTAGTGCTGGGTAGTAGGAGGAGAAGGTTGTCTGTGTATATGAGGCAATTGCTGCATTGCCCCAAGATGCCCAGATTCATCAGATAGATAGGAGAAAACACCAGGAGCTGACCCTTAGACATGCCTGGAAAGGTGCTTATTTATTAAGTACTAAAACCTGTTTTCCTCTAGACAAGTGAGGAAAGTTGAGTGCTGTAGTAATTTGTAGCTTATTTAGTGCTTACAATGAGTTCTGAACAAGTGCTGAGTTCAAAGAAACAGATATGAGTGCTAAAACTAAAAAAACTAGCTGGTTCTAAGGAAAAATTTGAAGAGCAGACATTATGGCACCGGGAATAGTTTTAAATCTGTTTCTGCACTAGACTACTTACAGGAAAGGCAGGAAACAAGCTTAGATTTTTTTTTTTTTTTTGTAAAGTGGAAAGGGAATACGGAGGAGGAGAAGATAACTCAAGGTTAAGAACTAAGTGGTTTGGCCTTCTGTGGGTAATGCTCATGAACAAGTGATTGGCTGTGCACCAATCTGTGGCTCACACTTGCTAATTGTATCCAGAACAGCTGGAATGCATTTTCATTGGTCAATGGCATGGCACCACAGTGCTATATTTCAGGCCTGCATGTAGGCCTTGGCCCTTTTCCTGGCCTGTGATGTGTGCATTATCGAAATGTGGAGACTACAGCATCACATAATGTAGGTAAACATACTGTCCACTGTCCAAATTTATGTGGTCTATCCACAGTTTGGCATGCTATGTTTGGCCATGGTGAACAGACTTCCTGATTATGTGAAAGTTTACTGTTCAAGAATGTGGGTTGAGATCAGTAAGGGGACAGACAGATGTGAGTGTCATATGTCCTTTGCATCAGAATATGCATGCTGCTGCAGTAGCTGCTGATCTATCAGCTGTGTATGTTTGTAGGGAAAGACTGTGACACATGTCCCTTGTCACTTGACCATTCCTCCATTACTTTATATATGGGTGTTGTGTGGATCCCCTGATCTAGGTGTTTGGGAGGTATGGTAGGTCTGTAGCAGGTAGCTGAACATACTGCCACATATGTTGCAGGTTACAGCTGCTGCATTCAGGCCAGGAGTCATACTATGTATTGTGAACACATTGGGGTACAGCAAGCTGTATATGTCAGTGAAGGATCAGTGCCAGCTCTGTTGTCACAGCACAGCCAGGGTGAGGGTACCCATAACCGTCCTGGTGAGGCATGGGCCTCAGGTACATATGTTATGTAATAGTGCTATCCAATTAGTGGTAGGCAACATTTAGGACACTTATACATATTTGTGAAGTGTGTCCCAACCTACAGGCCTTTGACGTGCTAATATGGGTGGCAGTGACTACAGTAGCATCAACCAGTTCTGCTTAAAATTGCTGGGCTCAGTCATTTCTTTGTTGTTTTAACAAGCATGTACTTGACATACAACAGAGTGGAATGTAAACCAGGACTGTGGGTGCCAAAATGTAAAGCATGCTAGGAATGTAAAGGACTGAGCTACTGAGTCAATACTATAGCAGGAGTATTTGCAAGACATGTGGATGCATACATTCTGTTACGTAGGATTGGCATGAACTTGTGTGTTCATATGGGTATGACGTGTGACACTGAATTGTCTGTCGTGCTTTTCTAATCTCAATCTGTACTGACTTGCCAGTACTTCAGCACACAGAATAGATTTTGTGCCAACCGTACCAAAAGTAGGTGGCACAACTGTGGACATTCTGCTACAGTCTGTGCAGTTGTCAGCTGTACCTGCTATCCTAGGCCTCACGTAGAGCCATCAACAGTTATTTGCCTGTATAGTGGTTTGGTGTCTGCATCACAGTCCCAAGTACACTGTCATTTTTCCCATTATATGTACAAGCAGTGTGTCACTGGCATTCAGGATATGTGTATGGAAACACCTGTTATATTCAGAACTGAGTGGCCTAGTAGGCTAATGCACTATGCTGTAGTTGACAGGATCCTGGATTTGAGACTTGGCAGGGGTGAAGTTTTTGCTGATGTGCATCACTGATACTCAGGATATGTGTATGGAAACACCTGTTATTCATCAGACGTGAGTGGCCTATTGGGCTAATGCACTGTATTCTAGATGACAGGGTCCTGGATCTGAGAGTTGGCAGCAGTGATTTTTTTGCTGATGTGCATCTTTGATACTCAAGATATGTTTATGGAAACACCTGATAGTCCTCAGAGCTGAGTGGGCTAGTGTGCTAATGCACTATGCTATTGTTGGCAGGGTCCTAGCTTTGAGACTTGACATGGTTAATTATTTTTCTGATGTGCATAAGAAAGTCAGAAAAACAGAAGGTGATTAAAGCAGTTTTAAGCAGCTTTAAGAGAGTTTGCACTGATTTGCATGCCACTTAAACCAGCGCTGATTCAAAAAAAGAAAAGAAAAAGGGGTAATAGGAAAGTGGAGAAATGGAGGCAAGCAGGGGTAAAAACAATGTGAAAAGCAGGCAGGGATGTGCAGGATGGATGCAGGAAAATACCATAGCTGTCCATTTCTTGTACAGTAACAACTGTGCAGGTTGTGGATAATTTGGAATTTGGAGCCTCACATCCCAGAGATGTGTGACAGATGTACTTTTTTTTATTTTTTAAGGAGAGAGTGGAATTTTAGGGAAGGGATATAGGTTGGCCAGTCTGCCCTCAATCCAGTGCAGTCAGTCATCAAACCCTTGCTGCAAGATCCTGCGCACCATTTCTGGTAGCTGTCACTGGGAATAAACTCCCTCTCGGTGCCCGCTCCCAATGGGGACAGGCCCTATGCCTTGAGGCAGTTCCACCCATAGGTGGTGCAGGACCAGTGGAGTGGTAAGTTCCAGACATGCTTGTACCCGGTGCCACAGCCGGTTGAGGTAAGGTAGGTGGATCCGCAGGAACCGACCTACCCAGTCAACCTATGGTGTTGAGGTTTTTTTGAAAGTGTATAGGTTAGTATTGAACAGAACATTTAAACGTTAGTTATAACAGCATGCCAGGTTGTCCCAATTAACCCAGTAACATAACATTGCATAGCATAAGGAACAGAACGATAAGTGGTACAACAATCAGTATTCTAACAGCATGCTGGTAACAGTTATGGCAAAAGGCCAACAACATAGGTAATTCAACAAGGTATGTTAGCATGCAACTATTGTAATATATAACAGTAATAAAACAGAAGGCCCAACATAACATTTTGAGAAAAACATATGTTAAAAGTAAGCCATACCTGATATATAACAATTATACATTATGATGCAGATAAGGGGTATGGGGAGAGAGAAAGACATTCCATTGCTACCATATAAGCTATATTGTCTGCAACAGTACTCTGATATACTCTACAGGTCTGCCCTTACTTTATGTATAAAAGTGCCCTATAGCTTCTGTAGCATGTACATACCTCTCAAGCTATCTGCATGGGACAGTATGGGCCAAGCTGTAATACCTGCAGGTACACAACTACAGGGGACTATTACATGTCAGGGGAACATATATAAGTACCAAGGTGTACTGTGGACTGATGTAATGCGACTGTGCTATTGACATAAGTCAAGTGCATGTTAAATCTGTCTCCAGGGGATTTGGGACCAGTGATCACAGTCCGAGACAGCGTGACACTTGAGCGTGACACTTGAGAGACATGTATCTGGCACAGTAAAGACATGTTGCACTTATCATATCTTTCTTGGCAGGCATGGGGTTAGACTATCAGCAGCCATTCAAAGACTCACCAGGCATACAGCTGTACCAAGATTAAACAGTTTTATTTGTTTTATCAACCTGTATTAATACTGTACTTGTTGGCTTCTAATATAACTGACATCTCCCAAAATTTTCCAAATGGTGGTAAATGATTAGGCAACGACCCTTATAGTGAACCAAATAACTTTCATGCTTAAAATAAGAAACTTCATCAGAATACAATTACAATACACTAACCACTTTTAAATACCCCTCCAAAAAGCCTCCCACCAGTCAGATGAGAAGCCACACCCAATTAAAGAACCATAAAACAGTTAAAATTAACTAAATATATGCATTTATGAAAAAAAATGTATAATACATATATATATATATATATATATATACACACACACACACACACACACACACACACACACACACACACACACACACACACACAGACACACACACACACACACAATGTGAAGCATTTAAAATCAACTTATTCAAACTTCAAGATGTTTTAAGTTTAATAAAGTATTGGTCCCCAACATGTAGATATTTTTGCTAAAAGTCTGAGTTTTGCTTCAGCCTGAAGGGCTAACTTAGCAAGTGTATTAATGGATTTTGAATTATACACCTGAAAACTGAATTTAGCCTCTTGGTTTAATAATAACAATGATAATGTTCCTGATACTACTGGACTTCATAGAGTGAGTATATTTAACCCCCCATTAAATTATCTGATTGATATTTTTGAAAAATGATGTGAGTATGATATTAGGAACAAATTAAGTGTATCTTTGGATGAAAATAAAAAGTGTTTTAATCTCACTAAAAAGGAGAAATTATTTATCAGACAGATTGTGGATGATTGTATGGTTAGAGTAATGAAACCAGATAAGGGGGGAGGTTTGATGATGATGAATGCAGAAGATTACTGTTCAAAAATGAATGCTAGTTTGTTATCAGATAGCTATATAGAAGTCTCTCAAAATGCAATCAATCTGGCCTTTTGTAGGATTGACACTATGTTACAGGACATGTTATTGGAAGGACGTTTAATGAAAGATGAATTTGAATTTATGTGGAATGGCCATCCGGTTATAGCAAATTTTTTGGTATTCTGAAAATTCATAAAGGGCTGAAAAATTTGAGTTTTAGGCCCAAAGTGGATGGTAACAGATCAAAAACACATTGTATAGCACAATTTTTGGATCACATATTGAAGGGTTGTGTGGCTAACACCCCACAAATTTGTAAAGATTCTTGGGTATTTTTAACCAGTATGAACAATGTAAAGTATAATCCTGAAGCTATTTTCTTAATTGATGTGGTGAACTTATATTCAGTTATACCACATGATGTTGGCCGAACATGGTTGGAAGAATTGTTATTTGAGAAAAAATGTTTTTCAAATGATAGAGTAAATGTTATAATAGAATTAATGGAAATAGTTTTGAAGAGTAATTTTATCTTCTTTGAGGGCCAGTTATTTAAGCAATTAATAGGTGTTGCTATCGAGGCATATTGTGCCCCCAGTTTTGCAAATTTAGTTATGGCCCACTGGGAAGCTAACTTTATTTTTAATAGCCCATATGCCACATTGTGGTCCCTTTATACCCGATTCCTGGATATTTTTTTTGTGGATGGACACAGAGAGTAAATTGAGGGAATTTTTAACTTATATCAATGGTACAACAGAAGTTTTAAAATTTCCCCATAATATAGGATATGACAGAATTGCCTTTTTGGATGTTAACCTGATGAAGAATTCTGAACTTGGATGCTTTCAGTCAGGTATTTTTAGAAAGAATAAATTTGCAAATTCTTATTTACACTATAGTAGTTGGCACCCTACACACCAGAAGAAGGCCGTTGTAAAGGGTCAGTTAGTTAGAGTAGCAAGGATGGTAACAGACCCTGGGGTTTTCTTAAAAGAGTGTGATAAGGTTATTGATATGTTTTTAAATAGGGGCTATCCTGAAAGATTTCTCATTAATATAAGAGACGAAGTGGTTAAATAGAGATTGGAAAATGTTTATAATCCTGTTTTGAGAAATTATGGGAATGATGTAAATTTCAATAATCAGACTGGACAGAATCTTTGTCTTTATAATTGTTCGCAGCAAAATAGGATGAAGGTAGAAGGAGTGCCTTCATTATGAATTACACACTCAACAGTTTTGATGTATGGGAAATATTAAGAAAGAACTGGACTGTGTTTTCATGTGAAAGTAGGATGGTAGGGTTGTTAGGTGATGGCAATATAGTAGTATATAAAAAGGATACATCTTTCAAGAATATGTTAGAATCATTGGTCTGTGTGTGATAAAATGTACATAATACCTATTGTTTATCAAACTGAGCTACTGAGCCACTGCTGAATACTGATTAACTGATATGTGCCTAGAGATGACCTGGTAACAAACTATGACCTGGTAAGAGAGGTAGAGTGTTATACAAGATCACAGTGACATTTGAGACTCATACATGACAGAGATAGTAGGTGAACTGTGCATTAATACATGGAATGCAGGTGTAGACAATTAAGCCCTAGTGGGTGGAACTATGTGTGATTTGTACAGACTATATTGGAGTGCTGAGGTGGCTACCTGACCCATACACAGTTGCAGATGGTGTATTTGCAGTCTACAGCTATTACAGTTTCATACTTGATTGCAGCAACTTAACTAAGATCAGGAATGAATATAGCTGAAATGCAATGATTAACAGGAGACAATCCTGAGATGCACACTACCTTGGCCATTCGTATTCTAGGTTCAGATCTTATTGCAGAACAAATATCATAATGCATTATATCTTGTAGTACAGCTGCACATATACAGTTTAGCAAAACGCTTATTTATTAGCTAACCTTCATTCACTACATGGTATTATTCCCATTTTACATCACAGCAGTTGTACTACTCAATTTCATGACCAACAGCCCAAAATACACACATATTTGCACAACACAGATTTATTCTTATAAATAAAGATATTGGGGACCTACAGACACTGGATCCTACCCAGTTCGGCTTTGTTAAGGGCAGATCCTGCCTCTTAAACATGGTCGATTTCTTTGAAACAGTCACCAAGGCCATTGACGAGGGGAAGGTGGTCCACACAGCCTACCTGGACCTTGCAAAAGCCTTCGATACAATACCCCACTCGGGCATTATAGATACGCTCACCAGCTTAAATATAAACCCCTATGTCACTGGATGGGTTGCAAATTGGCTCAAGGACAGAACCCACATGGTTAGAATTGCTGGAGCCATGTCAGACTCCAAACCAGTTACAAGTGGCGTCCCACAAGGCTCAGTCCTGGGACCTCTCTTGTTCGGTATATATTTCTCGGAGGTACAGACCAACACGGAAGGACTGTGGCTGACCAAGTTTGCAGATGACTGCAAACTGGGCGCCATAATCGACTCTCCATCTGACACAAGCATCCTCCAAAAGGGCCTCATAGAAACAGACAACTGGTGCCAGAGCCATGGCCTCAAGCTAAATGCCAAAAAGTGTATAGTCATCCCCTTTGGCAAAAACAAAGTACCCACAAATTACCACATAGGTGGTAATCCATTAAGTACAGAAGAAGTAATTAGGGACCTGGGGACCCAAGTTGATAGCAATCTCTCATTTGACAACCACGTGGCCAAAGTGGTTAGAAAAACATTTTATATAGCCCACCTAATCATGAAGGGATTCACATCTAGATCAGGGGAGGTCATCGTGCCTCTTTACTCATCCCTCATCAGGCCCATAATTGAGTACAATGCCCCTTGTGGGATGTACCTTACCAGACACCTGCAGCAACTGGAAAGACCACAAAAGTACCTCATCAAGAGGATCAAAGGGCTCAAACAGATGCCATATGCTGCCCGGTTAAAGAAACTCCAGCTCTACTCAGTGGCATACCGCCTGCTCAGAGGCGATCTGTGCCTGACGTATAAAGCCATGTCCAACCCAGAATTAATGGACATGCTGCACCTCAGAAAATCCAAATCCCATCGAGCTATGCGCTCAAGAGACTTGAACCTCAGCACTGAAATAAATAGGACATGCTGGAGGGACAGATTCATAACCCAGAGGCTCCCTTCACTCTGGAATAAAATCCCAGTCCAGGTTAGGCAGAGTCCCTCATTGACTCTCTTCAAGAGGAATCTTGATGAGTGGATGGGAGATCGTATGTTTACCCTGGGTATCACTTCTGTGTCACTGTTAGACAGAGACACAGTATACTAACCTCGTAAAAGGGCATAGCAAAATTAATTTAAATGGGTGGCGAAAGCTAAACACACTCTGGCTAGGCTTATAAATGCCCTAGGGCAGATAGCCTAGTATGAACCTATGAACCTATGAACCTATGAACACAGCTTTATTATGGGTGACATTGTGCAGTGATTGGTATACATGTCTTCTTCTTCTTTCGGCTGCTCCCATTAGGGGTCGCCACAGCAGATCAACTGTTTCTATTTCCTCCTGTCCTCTGCATCTTGGTCTGTGACACCAACCACCTGCATATCCTCTCTCACCACATCCATAAACCTTATCTTAGGCCTTCCTCTTTTCTTGTTACCTGGCAGCTTCATCCTTAGCATCTTTTTCCCAATATACTCTGCATCCCTCCTCTGCACATGTCCAAACCAATGTAATCTTGCCTCTCTGACTTTGTCTCCAAACCTTCCAACCTGGGCTGACCCTCTAATATACTTATTCTTAATCCTGTCTATCCTTGTCACACCCAGTGCAAATCTTAACATCTTCAACTCTGCCACGTCAAGCTCTGACTCCTGCCTTTTTGTCAGTGCCACTGTCTCCAACCCGTATAGCATAGCTGGTCTGACTGCCCTCTTGTAGACCTTCCCTTTCACTCTTACTGGTACTCGTCTGTCACAAATTACTCCTGAAACTCTTCTCCACCCACTCCATCCTGCCTGTACTCTCTTCTTCACCTCTCTTCCACACTCACCATTACTCTGAACTGTTGATCCCAAGTACTTAAACTCATTCACCTTCGCCACCTCTACTCCCTGCATCCTCACCATTCCTCTATCCTCCCTCTCATTCACACACATATATTCTGTCTTAGTCCTGCTGACCTTCATTCCTCTTCTCTCTAGAGCATATCTCCACCTCTCCAGGGTCTCCTCCATATGTTCCCTACTCTCACTACAGATCACAATGTCATCTGCAAACATCATAGTCCACGGGGACTCCTGTCTGATCTCATCTGTCAACCTGTCCATCACCATTGCAAATAAGAAAGGACTCAGAGCTGAACCTTGATGTAATCCCACCTCCACCTTAAACGCATCCGTCACCCCCACCGCAAACCTCACCACTGTCACACTACCCTCGTACATATCTTGCACCACTCTTACATACTTCTCTGACACTCCCGACTTCCTCATACAATACCACAACTCCTCTCTAGGCACCCTGTCATATGCTTTCTCTAAATCCACAAAGACACAATGCAACTCCTTCTGACCTTCTCTGTACTTTTCCATCAACACTCTCAGAGCAAACATCACATCTATAGTGCTCTTTCCTGGCATGAAACCATACTACTGATCACTAATCATCACCTCCCTTCTTAACCTAGTTTCCACTACTCTTTCCCATAACTTCATGCTGTGACTGATCAGTTTAATCCCTCTGTAGTTACTACAGCTCTGCACATCACCCTTATTCTTAAAAATCGGTACCAAAACACATTTTCTCCATTCCTCAGGCATCCTCTCACTTTCCAAGATTTCATTAAACAATCTAGTTAAAAACTCCACTGCCATTTCACCTAAACACCTCCATGCTTCCACAGGTATGTCATCTGGACCAACAGCCTTTCCGTTCTTTATCCTCTTCATAGCTATCCTTACTTCCTCCTTGCTAATCCACTGCACTTCATGATTTACTATCCACACATCATCCAACCTTCTCTCCCTCTCATTCTCTTCATTCATCAACCCCTCAAAGTACTCTTTCCATCTGCTCAACACACTCTCCTCGCTTGTGAGTACATTTCCCTCATTATCCTTTATCACCCTTACTGGCTGCACATCTTTACTAGCTCAGTCCATCTGTCTAGCCAATTGGTACAGGTCCTTTTCTCCCTCCTTAGTGTCCAACCTTTTATACAACTCTTCATATGCCTTATCCTTAGCCTTTGCCACCTCTCTCTTTGCCATACACCTTATACTCTTGTCTATTTTCTTCATCTCTTTGACAATCCCACTTCTTCTTCACCAACCTCTTTCTCTGTATACTCTCCTGTACTTCTTCATTCCACCACCAGGTCTCCTTGTCCTCCTTCCTCTTTCCAGATGTCACACCAAGCACCCTTCTAGCCATCTCTCTTACTAGCTCTGCTGTAGTTACCCAGCTATTCGGTAACTCTTCACTGCCACCCAGTGCCTGTCTTAACTCTTCCCTGAACATCACCTCACAATTACCCTTTTTCAATTTCCACCATTTGATCCTTGGTGCTGCCCTCACACTCATTCTCCTCTTCTTGATCACCAATGTCATCCTACAAACCACCATCCTATGCTGCCTAACTACACTTTCCCCTGCCACCACTTTACAGTCTCCAATGTCTCCAAAGTCTCCAGTGATTGGTATACATGTAACATTCTTTATTGATGAACACTTCCTATAGTGCAGGTATTGCAATATAGCTTTAATTCCACACGTAGTGCAGTAGAAACTTTATTTCCTTAACGTTATGAATGCAGTTGAAATTTATTTCCTTAACTCATTCACTCCAATGGAGCTCAGAAAGTTTGCACTGTAACTTCCAGTGGGTGGAGCCTAAGTCTTTTGACAGAAACAAATCATGTCCTCACATTTCAAACAAAAGTTAATATTTCTGGAACGATAAGGGTTATGAAAGAAGTATAAATGGCAGACTCTTCAGCACAAACTATTTTTATGGTGGTAATATTTTTTAGGTATTAGGTCCTAAATCAAATTTTATAAGTCACAATAAATGCAGTAATTATTACATTTGTAATATTTTGTAAACTAATATATCTCAGTCTGCGGTGGTACAGCGGTAGTTTTGTTGCCTCACAGCAAGAGGTTCTTCCGTTCAATTCTCGGATGGATGCCTAGAGGCGTCAGTAAGAGTTAACTGCAGATGCATCTGGAGGTGTTACTCAGATGTAATGAGTTAATATTATTCATGCAATAGGAAGTTTTACTTCCTTAACTTTATAAATGCAGTAGAAATGTTTTTCATTAATATTATCATGTATCATGCTTGCATCTTTATTGCACTGCACCTGGCATTACTGTTATATCAGTTCAGGTATATGACCACATTCATTGCTGTGCAGTCAAAATATACTGGCAGTTATGACTGTACTCTTTTTTGTATATACGACTATAGATTGCAAGATACATCTGTACTCACTACACTCTCAGTGTGACTTGGCCAGGTGCCTTGCATGGGCCTCCAGGTTACAAGCTCTCTCCTCTGCAGCTGTGGGGAGAGAAACACACCATTATGCTTACCTGTCTATCACACATGCAGATTAGTAATTGGTAAAAAAGCATGCTAACAATTCTTACAAACTTGTGGGACATTGTCATCCCAGGCATCTTGGATCCAAGTGGCCAAGAGATCTCCCTTCCTATGCTTTATGTTGTCATAGTGATGATGTACCTACTCACCTATGAAGGGGATACAAGTTGCACTGGTGAGGTCACATGCCAGCTGGTTCCAGGCCTCTGATTTGTATTCCAACCCCTGGGACTGTCCCTGCAGCAGCCAGATGTCATGGTGTTTTGTGAGGAGTCCAGCCATGAACCTGGACTCCAGAATGTCCTACTGCTGTGCCTGGAAGCTCGCACTCTCTCCAACTCCTGCCATAGTCTCTGCCAAGATCAAACTCCAACAGCTACTGGCTGTATTTCTGCCTGTTGCACTTAAATAAGGCTGTTTTCCTGCCCTTTGCCACCATTGGGCCATTTTTTAAAAAAAATCATCACTTCACTTAGCACCACATAAACCCACTGAGCTCAGCCGAGCAGTTTTAAATGGCAGTGCTTTACAATGCTTAGTGGTGCACAAACCCGCTTAGCTGAGTTGAGGACTGCTTAAACTGGGATTACTAAGCAGTTGCCAAACCAGCTAAGAGAAGCTGCGTGTTGCTAAGTACTACTAAAACAGGTCCTGTTTAAGCATTTCTTGGCTTGGCTTAGCAATGCTTAGCAGAGCTTAGCTATGGGCAAACCAGAGTTTTTAAAAAATAAAAACAATGATTAAAAGTAAATGTTCATTAATGATACTTTATTATTACGTGTATCTATTTTACTTTATATCTCCTAAACATATGCATTTCACTACGTTATCTGGTAGTGTAGCTTTAATGTATTGGACACTTGTGTGTAACTGGGGCCTTTTATCCTCTAGTCTCCACTGAAAATGGGCTTCTGCTCCAGCTGGGCTAATCCAGTTAACAAATGTAAATGTATACATAAAAAAAAATAATTTTTGAAAACATTTCCCTATTGCATGTAAAAAGCTGAATGGCCTGTATTTGAACCGTACATTTACTGCACATGAGGCTGTCACTCTAACCATTCAGCTACTGATGATATGGTGATTACAGCTATACAGTTCTATATAACTCTCAGTTACATTTAAGCACTGCTGAGCACCACGCTCCCATGCACAAACCCGCTCAGCTATGCTTAAACTTGACCTTTTTCATTAAAATTAAAAGCATCCAGTTTCTATTTTTAGATGTCTGGCACATGTTCAATGCTAAGTGCCATGCTGTGCAAACACAAGAAAAAAGAAAAAAAGAAAAAAAAAAGTGGAAATGACATTTTTCATTTTAACATTTATATTTCAGTTCCATCCGGCACTGTGGCAGTACAGGGGGTGTGTTGCAGACACTGTAACATACCTCCTACAAACAAACAAACAAACAAACAAAAAAATGACCAAGTAAAACAATTAATTTTTTATTTTAGTGCTGTCTGGTACTTTGACAGTGCAGAGGGTGTGTTACACATCTCCGAGCACTGTAACAAACCCCCTACAATGATTCAATAACCATGTACATGGCTCTCCCTCAGTAGTGTGCCTTCATTAATATGCAAGGTGTGCTGCTGAGGGGGAGCTGCAGACACAGCCATGGTACACTCTGTGTAGGACTTGCACTATTCCTACATGGAGTTTATTAAATCTGGGGGAGTGACTTTTACATTTGTAATATTTTGTAAACAACTTACAATATCTCAGCAACCACTGGAGTTACACACATACTGTCAGCAGCATTTTATTCATCTAGCTGAGAGCTTTCATATGAGGCTAAGGAGTTCTGTTTGTGTTAGTTATTGAGATATTTAGAAATAATTTGAAAATTATATCTATATAAATTAATATAATAAAAATAACAGTTAATATCTATTTACCTGCACTAGACAGAGGCCAAATATCAATACAGTCGAGTTTGCCATTGTGTAAGCTTTAAGATGAAATCTTTTAAAACCTTGTACATAGCATGGTTTGGGAATTATTGATGCAAACATTAACAAGCATTATTTGACACTTAGAGGAGTCAGTAGGAGTTAACTGCAGATGCACCTGGAGGCATCACTCAGATATAATGAGTTAAAGTAAAAGGGTGGATAAGCAAGGATTTTGTTTAGAGCAATCATAGGTTCATTACTCATCTCTATCTACACTATGAAAACTGTAAACTGTAAATTTATGGCATATATTGGTGGTGGGTAAATTTTACATGTATGCCTCTTTTTTTATTTATAGTACTGTTTTTTTATATATCCTAATATTTCAACTGAGTCTGTTCCTATTGTTGCTGTATTTGTTTTGTTTCTGCTGTAGAAAAGCTTTTAATTTTTTACTTTATTTATTTTTATTTTCTTATTTTGGTTTTTATTTTAACTATTTAAATTATTATTAATTTAATCTATTTTTCTTCTGTAAACTGTCATTCTTATGGTACGAGCCTGAGTATCAAAATTTTATGCAGTGATGCACCTTTTTCCTCTATGTTGATCTGCATGACAATACAGTTTACTCTGACTTTGACTATCGGTGATATTAAAAACAGGAGGAGAGGTAATGGATGAAAAATAATTTTCTAGAGATTTCATAAAACAGGCTAATGGGGACATCTGATGTAGCATTAGAATTTGGAAATATTTTATTGTTAATAGCTTTTATTATATAATGCAAAAAACGTAAAACAGCGACCAACAAGAAATAAAATCAAATCTTTACTGACACAGGTATCCAAAGCGCTTTTCGACAAGCCCAATGCTTGACTTCTTCAAAGGAAATGACAAAACATTGACATCCACATTAATATAATACAAAAATTATTCAATTAAATAAGGAACAGCCTGCCTCAATCAACATCAAACAAATGTTAAAGAAACCAATACTGTATACTACATATACAAACCACTAAGTATCTTGAAATCCTAAACTGTGTACCTATATAGGTATTTACAAATGGACAAGTGTGTAATACATAAGAATATGTAAAATAAATACATATATAATTGTAAACTATCATCTTATAAGATTCTTTAGTTTTAAAAGACTAGCAATTGAACAGGTGTCATTTAACCCAGGATGGCGGTAAGCATACAATCTCACCTGCCATATTAACTCTGCTTCTTCTAATTTTAAGGGTCTAGGTCCTCCTCTTTGATCCATAGGGATATGGTCAATTGCTGTAAATTTAAAGCTGTGGTTGGGGTAAACACTGATGTGTTTGGCTAAGGCATTCTCCATTTTCAACTTTTTAATAGCATATGTGTGTTCATATATGCGATCTCTCAACCTTCTCACAGTTTTTCCAATATAGAAGGCTGGACATAGTTTGCATCTAGCCAAATATATTACAAATGATGAATTACAGTTTAATTTAAAGCCTATTTTGTATGTAAAATTGCTAATACTGAAATGTGTACCTTCCTCAATGTATTTGCAATAATTACAGTTCTGGCATTTATGCATGCCTGCATTAAACACTAGTCCAGCTGTTTTTACTTCCAAAATGTTTTTCATGTTTCTACCCCTCCTATAAACTACTCGAGGTTGATACCCCACTTTCTTATAAATATCCGGGTAGAGTTTAAACATTTCCCAGTTCTTAAAAATAATATCCTTACATAAACCACTATTTAAATTAAAAGTAGTGATGAATGCAGGTGTTAAAGAATGCTCATCTAATACTTCTGAAGTTGTTTCACAAGCTAAGGATATATTCGTGTCCACAGGTACATCAAGTTGCACATTCAAATCGAAGTTGTTAGTATCAGAAGTGCAAAGAATCTCAGATACATTAGTGCATGTATTGGAATTTTCTACTATTGTTGAATTCACACAGTTGTGGTTAACACCAGGCAATAATGGTGTATACACTTTACACAATCTTTTTTCAGTCACTTCTTGAATCAACTGGTCTAACATACCATCAGGATATCCTCTTGCAATAAACATATTCCTAAGATTTAAACACTCATCATTAAAATCATTGTCCAGTGTAATCATTCTCGCAGCCCATACCAGTTGACCCTTATCCACAGATCTTTTTTGAGAAAAAGGATGACAACTGGTAAAGTGCAAGAAAGTATTGGAATATGTCTTTTTACGATGAATTTTAGCAGTGTAACAGTTAAGTGTTAAATCCTTGTACAACCATACATCTAAGTATGCAATATTTTCAGTAGAAAATGTAGATGTAAATTCTAAAAAGTCAGTACTTTGATTTAAATAATGTAACATCATTGTGGCTTCACTTTCTGTGATGTGAGCAAGTATAAAGATATCGTCTAGGAAACGCGTGTATAACTGGATTCTTTCATAGTAAGGATTTAAGGCTGAGAACACATAATGTGACTCCCAGTAGGCCATAACCAAATTGGCTATGCTGCCCCCACATGGGGACCCCATAGCTACGCCTACTTTTTGTTTGTAAAAGTCGTCACAAAATATGAAAAAATTGTAAGACAACACCAAATCTCCTAGTGTTGTTACCAAATCTAGTTCTCTATCTGGTGCATTGTGTTTCCTCAGCATAAAACTAACCCATTCTAAAGCTGTATCCTGAGGTATACTGCTATACAAATCCTTTACATCTATTGTTATGAAATTCGTTTCCTTGTCAAACGGGACTCTACTAATTGTTTCCAAGTATGACCATGAGTCCTTACAGATCTGTCCCTCTTTGCGAACATATTTCTGAAGGATAGAATCAATCACCTTTGCACAGGTATATGTAGGTGATCCCCTACTATCCACCAGTAATCTTAATGGTGGATTATCAATACTTTTATGTATTTTAGGGATACCGAAGATGCATGAAAATTTAGGATAAGATGTAATTAAATAGTCATGCGTCTTCAAATCAATTTTGTTTTCAATAAATAAATCCTCAATGGTGTCTTTAATCAGCTTGTAAGCACTGTTAACTTCAGATCTGGAACTGTGGTCATACTTGTCAGATTTTAAAATATCATACATCCTATTCTCATAATCACCGTTCGTGAAAACCACTAATCCTCCCCCCTTGTCAGGTTTACAGAACCTTAAGTTCTGAGTCCCTAAAAATTCAATAAAGTCCATTTCCACTTTGGACATGTTGTTGGTGCCATAATTATGGACCGTATTGTTAAACATGTGCCTCAAGTCGAGTTCACAACACCTCTCAAACACCTCTAATACTGGGTGTAAAGGAGGATTGAAAATACTTGGAACATGTAATTGGTTAGAACCCACAAGGTCCACATGGTCACCCAACAATATCTTAAAGTTCAATTTTCTAACGAATAATTTAACATCTAATATAGTGTTAACAGTATTCATAAATTTAGATGGTACAAAACTGAACCCCTTGGAGAAAAATGCAAGCATCTCACTGTCGAATTGGACATCACTGAAGTTGTACAAGTTAAAATCACCAGAATTATTTTTTACAATTTCAACAAGGGGCAAAAACTTATTAATAGGTTGAACCATAATATCATCTGTCACATTCAACTCTAAACTGTTATTGTAAGGTGTCCCAATGTCCATGTCATTAATGTTAGAAAAGTCAGTGTGTGTAACATAATCATCACTGTCCAAAGACTCATCCTGTGGACACAAGCCATAAAAATTATGGCCAGAACCTACTAGTTGTTCCCCCACCTCGGTGCAAATCTCTGCTGGTGCGGATTCTTGTTCTTGGGTCTGGCACCTAAAAAAGAAGTAGAAGTAAACCCCTGATTCATATTATTAGTGTTACTTCTCGTGCACTAATTACTGCTGCTCCTTAGCCTCTGACTCCATGGTGTACTAGTGTGTCCACTAGTAACATTACAATCGTCAGAACGCTCACCACCATTGTGCCTACCATCACTAACACCTATATGTCCAGTATCAAGAAACTGAGATGGTAAGGATTCATTATGGTTAACAGAGTTGTTATTAGTACTAAAATGAAACAACCCATTCTTCCAAACCTGCCCATTAGGTGGTTTAGGGTAAGCCGTGCCAGTCCTGTATGCTTCAGAGTCCCTACTCAGTTTTTTGAGTTTTTGCTGGTACAATTTGGACATATGGTCATCTATGCTGTCAAAAGTCCATTCATATTCGAACTTGTATCTGTTGAATTGAATGTCAGTAGATATTGAGTTATTCAGCATTATCATATGCTGAGATAATTCATCAATCCAACAATTGTAGTGCTTAACAAACAAAGCCAGTAACTCTAAACCTTGGTTATCAAACAAATTAACTAGCTCTGTATGAAAAACAGAACCAGCCTCTAGTCCAGTTGGATAAGGTGAGCGTCTCAAACCTTTAGGTATAATCTTGCGCAACAGGCATTCATTAAAGTAAGCCACTTCAAGTTGTAGCTTTTTAAGTTTCAAAAGACACGCATCAAACACTTTCAACCTAACAGAAATGCTCTCATTGTTCTGATTATTACCACAATTCGCCACCGGGTCCTGACTTGTGCTAATTAAACCATTAGTATTTTCGGTTTCCGACAAACAAAACTGGTTATTGAGCCAAAATGGTTTTATAACAGCAGCACGATTATTATTGTTACCTTCTTCTACTGCAGGTGCTCGTTCCGGCAAGTTGTGTGGCTGTGGAGTAATCAAAGTTGTCTGAAGTGGTTGAGGTATCAGCGTTGTCTGCAGTGGTTGAGGTATCAGCATTGTCTGAAGTGGTTGAGGTATTTGTAAAGTGTCCGTTACGCAATGGCCATCAACAGACTTCACAAGTCGATTGGTCGAAAAAATATCTCCTCCACGGTTGAATGTACCATGCAGAATAAATTCTTCATTAACATTAGTTAACCCAGGAGTCTAAAATTACCAAATCTAGTTCTCTATCTGGTGCATTGTGTTTCCTCAGCATAAAACTAACCCATTCTAAAGCTGTATCCTGAGGTATACTGCTATACAAATCCTTTACATCTATTGTTATGAAATTAGTTTCCCTTGTCAAGCGGGACTCTACTAATTGTTTCCAAGTATGACCATGAGTCCTTACAGATCTGTCCCTCTTTGAACATATTTCTGAAGGATAGAATCAATCACCTTTGCACAGGTATATGTGTGATCCCCTACTGTCCACCAGTAATCTTAATGGTGGATTATCAATACTTTTATGTATTTTAGGGATACCGAAGATGCATGAAAATTTAGGATAAGATGTAATTAAATAGTCATGCGTCTTCAAATCAATTTTGTTTTCAATAAATAAATCCTCAATGGTGTCTTTAATCAGCTTGTAAGCACTGTTAACTTCAGATCTGGAACTGTGGTCATACTTGTCAGATTTTAAAATATCATACATCCTATTCTCATAATCACCGTTAAGTGAAAACCACTAATCCTCCCCCCTTGTCAGGTTTACAGAACCTTAAGTTCTGAGTCCCTAAAAATTCAATAAAGTCCATTTCCACTTTGGACATGTTGTTGGTGCCATAATTATGGACCGTATTGTTAAACATGTGCCTCAAGTCGAGTTCACAACACCTCTCAAACACCTCTAATACTGGGTGTAAAGGAGGATTGAAAATACTTGGAACATGTAATTGGTTAGAACCCACAAGGTCCACATGGTCACCCAACAATATCTTAAAGTTCAATTTTCTAACGAATAATTTAACATCTAATATAGTGTTAACAGTATTCATAAATTTAGATGGTACAAAACTGAACCCCTTGGAGAAAAATGCAAGCATCTCACTGTCGAATTGGACATCACTGAAGTTGTACAAGTTAAAATCACCAGAATTATTTTTTACAATTTCAACAAGGGGCAAAAACTTATTAATAGGTTGAACCATAATATCATCTGTCACATTCAACTCTAAACTGTTATTGTAAGGTGTCCCAATGTCCATGTCATTAATGTTAGAAAAGTCAGTGTGTGTAACATAATCATCACTGTCCAAAGACTCTTCCTGTGCACACAAGCCATAAGAAATATGGCCCAAACCTACTAGTTGTTCCCCCACCTCGGTGCAAATCTCTGCTGGTACGGATTCTTGTTCTTGGGTCTGGCACCTAAAAAAGAAGCAGAAGTAACTCCCTGATTCATATTATTAGAGTTACTTCTGCACTAATTACTGCTGCTCCTTAGCCTCTGACTCCATGGTGTACTAGTGTGTCCACTAGTAACATTACAATCGTCAGAACGCTCACCACCATTGTGCCTACCATCACTAACACCTATATGTCCAGTATCAAGAAACTGAGATGGTAAGGATTCATTATGGTTAACAGAGTTGTTATTAGTACTAAAATGAAACAACCCATTCTTCCAAACCTGCCCATTAGGTGGTTTAGGTAAGCCGTGCCAGTCCTGTATGCTTCAGAGTCCCTACTCAGTTTTTGAGTTTTGCTGGTACAATTTGGACATATGGTCATCTATGCTGTCAAAGTCCATTCATATTCGAACTTGTATCTGTTGAATTGAATGTCAGTAGATATTGAGTTATTCAGCATTATCATATGCTGAGATAATTCATCAATCCAACAATTGTAGTGCTTAACAAACAAAGCCAGTAACTCTAAACCTTGGTTATCAAACAAATTAACTAGCTCTGTATGAAAAACAGAACCAGCCTCTAGTCCAGTTGGATAAGGTGGCGTCTCAAACCTTTAGGTATAATCTTGCGCAACAGGCATTCATTAAAGTAAGCCACTTCAAGTTGTAGCTTTTAAGTTTCAAAGACCGCATCAAACACTTTCAACCTAACAGAAATGCTCTCATTGTTCTGATTATTACCACAATTCGCCACCGGGTCCTGACTTGTGCTAATTAAACCATTAGTATTTTCGGTTTCCGACAAACAAAACTGGTTATTGAGCCAAAATGGTTTTATAACAGCAGCACGATTATTATTGTTACCTTCTTCTACTGCAGGTGCTCGTTCCGGCAAGTTGTGTGGCTGTGGAGTAATCAAAGTTGTCTGAAGTGGTTGAGGTATCAGCGTTGTCTGCAGTGGTTGAGGTATCAGCATTGTCTGAAGTGGTTGAGGTATTTGTAAAGTGTCCGTTACGCAATGGCCATCAACAGACTTCACAAGTCGATTGGTCGAAACAATATCTCCTCCACGAAGGTTGAATGTACCATGCAGAATAAATTCTTCATTAACATTAGTTAACCCAGGAGAACGGTTAACCAAAGGGTCACTCTGTCGCATATTTAGTGCAGAAGCAGTCGCGTCAGCTCTTGTTGATGTATTGCCTTCGACGCAATTAACTGACTGCAAACCGGAGTGGGTTACTAGAGTCTGATGATTGTTAGAAGGTGCTAACACACTACCAACATTGTTCGCATCATGGCAAAGTTGCTGTTGAATTAAGTCCACAGCTTTTATATAGACTTCGCGGAAATCGCGATTTTCGCGGTTCTCAGCGTCAATTTGATTAAGTCTTAGATGCAGGCTCTCCAGTTTCTTATTAATATTGTCCAGTATATTACCAACGACCGGGTGTGCTTCCACATCCAATGAGTCAACAGTAATAACATTAGATGTAACAGGCTTAAAAACAGCCGGAGTATCCTCCTGTTCAAAAGAATCAGGTACGCTAGTTTTACGAGACGCCATAACACTACGAAAAAACAAACGGCAATAAAACTAGTAATGCAAAAAACGTAAAACAGCAACCAACAAGAAATAAAATCAAATATTTACTGACACAGGTATCCAAAGCGCTTTTCGACAAGCCCAATGCTTGACTTCTTCAAAGGAAATGACAAAACATTGACATCCACATTAATATAATACAAAAATTATTCATTTAAATAAGGAACAGCCTGCCTCAATCAACATCAAACAAATGTTAAAGAAACCAATACTGTATACTACATATACAAACCACTAAGTATCTTGAAATCCTAAACTGTGTACCTATATAGGTATTTACAAATGGACAAGTGTGTAATACATAAGAATATGTAAAATAAATACATATATAATTGTAAACTATCATCTTATAAGATTCTTTAGTTTTAAAAGACTAGCAATTGAACAGGTGTCATTTAACCCAGGATGGCGGTAAGCATACAATCTCACCTGCCATATTAGCTCTGCTTCTTCTAATTTTAAGGGTCTAGGTCCTCCTCTTTGATCCATAGGGATATGGTCAATTGCTGTAAATTTAAAGCTGTGGTTGGGGTAAACACTGATATGTTTGGCTAAGGCATTCTCCATTTTCAACTTTTTAATAGCATATGTGTGTTCATATATGCGATCTCTCAACCTTCTCACAGTTTTTCCAATATAGAAGGCTGGACATAGTTTGCTTAAAATTAGAAGAAGCAGAGTTAATATGGCAGGTGAGATTGTATGCTTACCGCCATCCTGGGTTAAATGACACCTGTTCAATTGCTAGTCTTTTAAAACTAAAGAATCTTATAAGATGATAGTTTACAATTATATATGTATTTATTTTACATATTCTTATGTATTACACACTTGTCCATTTGTAAATACCTATATAGGTACACAGTTTAGGATTTCAAGATACTTAGTGGTTTGTATATGTAGTATACAGTATTGGTTTCTTTAACATTTGTTTGATGTTGATTGAGGCAGGCTGTTCCTTATTTAATTGAATAATTTTTGTATTATATTAATGTGGATGTCAATGTTTTGTCATTTCCTTTGAAGAAGTCAAGCATTGGGCTTGTCGAAAAGCGCTTTGGATACCTGTGTCAGTAAAGATTTGATTTTATTTCTTGTTGGTCGCTGTTTTACGTTTTTTGCATTACTAGTTTTATTGCCGTTTGTTTTTTCGTAGTGTTATGGCGTCTCGTAAAACTAGCGTACCTGATTCTTTTGAACCGGAGGATACTCCGGCTGTTTTTAAGCCTGTTACATCTAATGTTATTACTGTTGACTCATTGGATGTGGAAGCACACCCATGTCGTTGGTAATATACTGGACAATATTAATAAGAAACTGGAGAGCCTGCATCTAAGACTTAATCAAATTGACACAGAGAACCGCGAAAATCGCGATTTCCGCGAAGTCTATATAAAAACTGTGGACTTAATTCAACAGCAACTTTGCCATGATGCGAACAATGTTGGTAGTGTGTTAGCAACTTCTAACAATCATCAGACTCTAGTAACCCACTCCGGTTTGCAGTTAGTTAATTGCGTCGAAGGCAATACATCAACAAGAGCTGACGCGACTGCTTCTGCACTAAATATGCGACAGAGTGACCCTTTGGTTAACCGTTCTCCTGGGTTAACTAATGTTAATGAAGAATTTATTCCGCATGGTACATTCAACCTTCGTGGAGGAGATATTGTTTCGACCAATCGACTTGTGAAGTCTGTTGATGGCCATTGCGTAACGGACACTTTACAGATACCTCAACCACTTCAGACAATGCTGATACCTCAACCTCTGCAGACAACGCTGATACCTCAACCACTTCAGACAACTTTGATTACTCCACAGCCACACAACTTGCCGGGACGAGCACCTGCAGTAGAAGAAGGTAACAATAATAATCGTGCTGCTGTTATAAAACCATTTTGGCTCAATAACCAGTTTTGTTTATCGGAAACCGAAAATACTAATGGTTTAATTAGCACAAGTCAGGACCCAGTGGCGAATTGTGGTAATAATCAGAACAATGAGAGCATTTCTGTTAGGTTGAAAGTGTTTGATGCGTGTCTTTTGAAACTTAAAAAGCTACAACTTGAAGTGGCTTACTTTAATGAATGCCTGTTGCGCAAGATTATACCTAAAGGTTTGAGACGCTCACCTTATCCAACTGGACTAGAGGCTGGTTCTGTTTTTCATACAGAGCTAGTTAATTTGTTTGATAACCAAGGTTTAGAGTTACTGGCTTTGTTTGTTAAGCACTACAATTGTTGGATTGATGAATTATCTCAGCATATGATAATGCTGAATAACTCAATATCTACTGACATTCAATTCAACAGATACAAGTTCGAATATGAACGGACTTTTGACAGCATAGATGACCATATGTCCAAATTGTACCAGCAAAAACTCAAAAAACTGAGTAGGGACTCTGAAGCATACAGGACTGGCACGGCTTACCCTAAACCACCTAATGGGCAGGTTTGGAAGAATGGGTTGTTTCATTTTAGTACTAATAACAACTCTGTTAACCATAATGAATCCTTACCATCTCAGTTTCTTGATACTGGACATATAGGTGTTAGTGATGGTAGGCACAATGGTGGTGAGCGTTCTGACGATTGTAATGTTACTAGTGGACACACTAGTACACCATGGAGTCAGAGGCTAAGGAGCAGCAGTAATTACCGCACGAGAAGTAACACTAATAATATGAATCAGGGGTTTACTTCTACTTCTTTTTTAGGTGCCAGACCCAAGAACAAGAATCCGCACCAGCAGAGATTTGCACCGAGGTGGGGGAACAATTAGTAGGTTCTGGCCATAATTTTTATGGCTTGTGTCCACAGGAAGAGTCTTTGGACAGTGATGATTATGTTACACACACTGACTTTTCTAACATTAATGACATGGACATTGGGACACCTTACAATAACAGTTTAGAGTTGAATGTGACAGATGATATTATGGTTCAACCTATTAATAAGTTTTTGCCCCTTGTTGAAATTGTAAAAAATAATTCTGGTGATTTTAACTTGTACAACTTCAGTGATGTCCAATTCGACAGTGAGATGCTTGCATTTTTCTCCAAGGGGTTCAGTTTTGTACCATCTAAATTTATGAATACTGTTAACACTATATTAGATGTTAAATTATTCGTTAGAAAATTGAACTTTAAGATATTGTTGGGTGACCATGTGGACCTTGTGGGTTCTAACCAATTACATGTTCCAAGTATTTTCAATCCTCCTTTACACCCAGTATTAGAGGTGTTTGAGAGGTGTTGTGAACTCGACTTGAGGCACATGTTTAACAATACGGTCCATAATTATGGCACCAACAACATGTCCAAAGTGGAAATGGACTTTATTGACTTTTTAGGGACTCAGAACTTAAGGTTCTGTAAACCTGACAAGGGGGGAGGATTAGTGGTTTTCACGAACGGTGATTATGAGAATAGGATGTATGATATTTTAAAATCTGACAAGTATGACCACAGTTCCAGATCTGAAGTTAACAGTGCTTACAAGCTGATTAAGGACACCATTGAGGATTTATTTATTGAAAACAAAATTGATTTGAAGACGTATGACTATTTAATTACATCTTATCCTAAATTTTCATGCATCTTCGGTATCCTTAAAATACATAAAAGTATTGATAATCCACCATTAAGATTACTGGTGGATAGTAGGGGATCACCTACATATACCTGTGCAAAGGTGATTGATTCTATCCTTCAGAAATATGTTCGCAAAGAGGGACAGATCTGTAAGGACTCATGGTCATACTTGGAAACAATTAGTAGAGTCCCGTTTGACAAGGAAACGAATTTCATAACAATAGATGTAAAGGATTTGTATAGCAGTATACCTCAGGATACAGCTTTAGAATGGGTTAGTTTTATGCCGAGGAAACACAATGCACCAGATAGAGAACTAGATTTGGTAACAACACTAGGAGATTTGGTGTTGTCTTACAATTTTTTCATATTTTGTGACGACTTTTACAAACAAAAAGTAGGCGTAGCTATGGGGTCCCCATGTGGGGGCAGCATAGCTAATTTGGTTATGGCCTACTGGGAGTCACATTATGTGTTCTCAGCCTTAAATCCTTACTATGAAAGAATCCAGTTATACACGCGTTCCTAGATGATAGCTTTATACTTGCTCACATCACAGAAAGTGAAGCCATAATGGTGTTACATTATTTAAATCAAAGTACTGACTTTTTAGAATTTACATCTACATTTTCTACTGAAAATATTGCATACTTAGATGTATGGTTGTACAAGGATTTAACACTTAACTGTTACACTGCTAAAATTCATCGTAAAAAGACATATTCCAATACTTTCTTGCACTTTACCAGTTGTCATCCTTTTTCTCAAAAAAGATCTGTGGTTAAGGGTCAACTGGTACGGGCTGCGAGAATGATTACACTGGACAATGATTTTAATGATGAGTGTTTAAACCTTAGGAATATGTTTATTGCAAGAGGATATCCTGATGGTATGTTAGACCAGTTGATTCAAGAAGTGACTGAAAAAAGATTGTGTAAAGTGTATACACCATTATTACCTGGTGTTAACCACAACTGTGTGAATTCAACAATAGTAGAAAATTCCAATACATGCACTAATGTATCTGAGATTTTTTGCACTTCTGATACTAACAACTTCGATTTGAATGTGCAACTTGATGTACCTGTGGACACGAATATATCCTTAGCTTGTGAAACAACTTCAGAAGTATTAGATGAGCATTCTTTAACACCTGCATTCATCACTACTTTTAATTTAAATAGTGGTTTATGTAAGGATATTATTTTTAAGAACTGGGAAATGTTTAAACTCTACCCGGATATTTATAAGAAAGTGGGGTATCAACCTTGAGTAGTTTATAGGAGGGGTAGAAACATGAAAAACATTTTGGAAGTAAAAACAGCTGGACTAGTGTTTAATGCAGGCATGCATAAATGCCAGAACTGTAATTATTGCAAATACATTGAGGAAGGTACACATTTCAGTATTAGCAATTTTACATACAAAATAGGCTTTAAATTAAACTGTAATTCATCATTTGGAATATATTTGACTAGATGCAAACTATGTCCAGCCTTCTATATTGGAAAAACTGTGAGAAGGTTGAGAGATCGCATATATGAACACACATATGCTATTAAAAAGTTGAAAATGGAGAATGCCTTAGCCAAACATATCAGTGTTTACCCCAACCACAGCTTTAAATTTACAGCAATTGACCATATCCCTATGGATCAAAGAGGAGGACCTAGACCCTTAAAATTAGAAGAAGCAGAGTTAATATGGCAGGTGAGATTGTATGCTTACCGCCATCCTGGGTTAAATGACACCTGTTCAATTGCTAGTCTTTTAAAACTAAAGAATCTTATAAGATGATAGTTTACAATTATATATGTATTTATTTTACATATTCTTATGTATTACACACTTGTCCATTTGTAAATACCTATATAGGTACACAGTTTAGGATTTCAAGATACTTAGTGGTTTGTATATGTAGTATACAGTATTGGTTTCTTTAACATTTGTTTGATGTTGATTGAGGCAGGCTGTTCCTTATTTAATTGAATAATTTTTGTATTATATTAATGTGGATGTCAATGTTTTGTCATTTCCTTTGAAGAAGTCAAGCATTGGGCTTGTCAAAAAGCGCTTTGGATACCTGTGTCAGTAAAGATTTGATTTTATTTCTTGTTGGTCGCTGTTTTACGTTTTTTGCATTGCTAGTTTTATTGCCGTTAGCTTTTATTATATTCCAAATTTACTTGGGGTTGTTGTGCTCTTTAACTTTTAGGTTTCTGAATCAATGAGTTTTAGCACTACTGGTCTGGATTCTAACAGTTTGATTTTATTCATGAAACTGATTACACTTGACAGTGTTACTCGGATCTTTTTCCAGGCAGTCAAAGCTTTCTGCCTGTTTTTATCATAGCTCTAAGATTGGTATTGATTCAAGGCATGTAGGCAGCTTTGTGGGCATGTTTCACTATGGTTATGAGTTTGTCTGGAATTGAAGTGGGAATGTTATAGCATGTAGAAAGAGCAGAGGTGGGGTCCAAACCTTACAACCTCTTAACACAAATAATCTGGACAAAGACACAAAAATAGGGACAAATTTTAAGAATTGCTGTTATAAACTTAGAAGGTTGTTAAAATAAAAGGTCTTGTGCTACCATGCATTTTATGAAGGATATGAAGTCTGAAACTCAAATGCCTGTCATTATTTAGTGAATTCAGTCTTCACTGATATGCCATAAAAAAACAGAAAAGCACAAATGTTATGAAGGACAGACCAAAAATGTGAGCCAAAAATCTGGACAGTCTGCAAAAATCTGGACAGTTGAGAGCGGTTGTGGAATCTGTGGAGCTGTATAGTTGTGATCAATCTATTGTTTTGGGTAAATAATGTATATCATGCAAATCAATGTCAAATATGTTTGGGCAGTGTGACTCGGCTTAAAGTACTTTCTCAGTTTTTTATAGACAGGGTCTGTCTTGATACAAACATACAGTATTATAGTCATTTAGATTCCGAACAGACAGGAAGGAGCATAACCCTTGCAGCTATGCTTTTCAGTCTAATCTTAAATATTTGGAAGTGGGTCGTAAGACCTCCTTTTCCTTTTTTACTGACTTTGTTAATTTAGGAAGTGCTGTTAAATAAAAGTAAGAAAAGAAGGCCTCCATATTTTAACTCTCAGGTAGCTACTAGGCATGTGATCCAGGAGACCATTAAGGAGCGTAGCCTGAATACCCAGTTGCCTCTGAATTGTCTGGTAAAGTGATTTACTCAAGGTCATACAGTAGGCAGATGAAGACTGAGGAAATTAAACTTGTTAATAGCTTAGAGGCATAGTCCTCTGTGCTAGCTGCTAAACTGTAAAAGAAAGCAAAGGATGTTGCCGGTACTTCAAATGATAACCAAAGTCCTATGGAGACTACAAAAAAAAAAAAAACAAAACAAAACAAGGAACCATCCATCCAAATGATTTGATCAGTTTAGTGGTTTAGGTTATTAAGAATCCAAAACATTTACAAGGAAATTGTACAGATAAGAGCATCTAACCAAACTCTTGCTTTTTTTCCAACAAAGACTATCTGTATACTTTTGTAAGATTTAGACTAAAGGCTTAATATTTCCTACAATTATAAAAACTTATGTTGCAGACTTGTCGGTGTGTTTGTCTTGGTCTACTCTGCTAACTCTTTTGGTGCAGGTAAAACATTTTCTCATTGGGGTGTAACATCGATGACTCTCTAGGTGGAATGTATACAGACAAATCATGTGTTATCTGTCGAAGTCTACCTCTTTTAGGAAATCATATCAACTGTTTTTGTTTTGCCATGTATAAACAAGGTGACCAATCAAATATTGTCAAAATAGATGTTTAACTGTTGCATTTTTGCTGTTATGGAATATCTAGAAAGACTCTGCAGAGACTGGTCAGCATGCAGTCTATGAGGGCAGTAGCTGCCTTACAAGCCTTTTTCAAGGATGTACATTTTCAAAAAAAAAAAATTGATGGCAAGGTCATTACGTATTCTTATTTATTTTTTAGTTTCACTTTCTTATCAGGTTAGAGCCACTAGGATAACAGCCTCTTTTCAGGAAAGACCCAAGATGGAATTCTCACTGACTAGATGAAATTTGGCCGCACACTAGGAAAGTTCCTCTACATTTTTTGATGGAGGGTTGCAGAATGCCCTCATTTGATAGAGGGGGATTCAAGATGGCAGATACCAACAATGATCAGAGTCTCAGAAGTACAATTGCTGGGAGAATGAGAATTCTGATGATACTGTGCTTATGACAGAGAGTGGTAAGGCTTACCGAGAAATGTCTGGTCAGTGATCTCTTGAAAAGTGGTTATGGAGCATAACTACTGATATGCAGTAACAGGGTAAGGCATTTGTTAAACGCTGCAGATGTGTTCCCAGAAACTACATATGGGACTGCTTTGATTTTAGAGGAGCAAGCAAATGTTTTTGGTTAAAGGGAAAGTCAGAGAAACATTTGATTACAAGAAGCTGCAAGGAGTTATGGTTTGGTAACTGCAGTGAGTCACAGAGGTATGGTAGATAAACACATTGCAGATTACAGAAAGAAATTACCTACCAGTTATGTGGATTAGAAGTACAAATGAGATGCAAGCTGGAAGGTATGTCAAAGTCAAAGTAAATTTTATTGTCATTCAGATCAACAAATGCAATGTATCACTGGATGAAATTTCGTTGCTTCAGACTCGTGTGCATTGAAAAACAGTTTTGACAAAAGGGTGAAGGAAGCATATAATGGAGGACATTCTAGACAGTGCAGATATAAATACACACATAGATACCAATATAAATACACACATAGATAACTTACCCACCACCATTTTAAGACAGGATAGCAGTATAGCATAATTCACAGTTCCCAGATTTGTGCAACTAATAATTTAGTATAGATTGCATAACTTAGATAAACAGAATAATTAAATACCACAACAGTAAAGACAGTCATATTGCACTTATGATGTTCTCAGGAACTGAGGCAGTGTTGACATTGTTAAGGTTAGTTGTTCAACAGTCTGATCACTTGTGGAAAGAAACTATTCTTGATTCTTGGGTCTTAAACAAACAAATGATTGGTGCCAAAGTCATGGCCTTACACTCAATGCAAAAAAATGTATTATCATTCCTTTCAGTAAAAGCGATGTTCCTGCTAACTACCACATCTATAGCAACACCTTAAGTATGCATTCAGTGGTGACAGACCTGGGCACACAGGTTGACAGCAACCTTACCTTTGACCACCATGTCTCCACAGTGGAAAGAAGAGCATCCTATATTGCTCATCTCATAAGTAAAGGCATTGCCTCCAGAGAAAAATAAGTTATTACCTCCCTGCACTTTTCCCTCATCAGGCCAACAATTGAGTACAATGCCTCTTTTGGTATGTACCTTTCTAAGCACCTGCAGCAATTGGATACCACAAATGTTCCTCACAAGGAAAATTCAAGGTCTTCAGCATCTGTCCTATGTGGGTCATCTGAAATCACTAATATTTTATTCTGTTTCATACAGACTACTCAGAGCTGATCTCTGCCTTGCATATAAGGTGATCTCTGACCCTGCTTTATTGGAAATGCTGTATATCTGTAAGTCAAATCGTACACAGGGTACTCACTCTAAAGACCCTAACCTGGTATCTGACATTAATAGAACTTGCTGGAGGGACAGATTTGTCTCCCAGAGGTTAACACACCCTTGGAACAGACTTCCACTTCATGTCAAACAGAGCACCTCCTTGGACCTCTTCAAACGCAATCTGGATGACTGGATGGGTGACCATAAATTCACCCCAGGCGTACCACCTTTGTCTGTCTTGGAAAGGGGCAATAGGTGCTGATTGTGGAAATAAGGGTAAGAACCTGGCTAGGCTTGTAAGGGCACTAGGACCATTAGCCTAGTAACTTCCTATGATCCTATGATGTTCTATACCTGATGCTTCTGTATCGTTTCCCTGAAGACAGGAGGTGAAAGAGTCGATGTTTGGGATAGGACATCATAAATATTAAAAAGTTATGGAATAGGTAATATGATAACAGGAAGTTTACAATCAGTGTATTAATGAATACAGAATACATTTATGGTTGCTGATTGGATAGGTGAAGATGTTCATGTACAAAATTCTGTATCATGAGAGGGTTATAATTACTATGGTTATAAATGCAATAGCAGGGATTGTCAAGATAAGTTATGGGACATGAAGGAGAGAGATGTGTTGCCTTTATGCACGTCTTATAAAATGATTTTCCAGTTACAACAAAGAACAGAGTATGGATGAGTGAAGAAGTAATAATGAAAAGGGAAGCTGAATTAAAAGAAGTATGTTTAAGACTGAACAAAATAAAAAAGTACAGGCTTTGACAATACATTTAAAATAGGTGGGATATACTCTTCCATACATGAAGTAGGTACATAATGAATAACATGATGTTTTACATTTGTTTTGGGTTCCAAAGGACAAATGGGCAAGGAACAAAAAGTATTGTGGAAAGAAAGGTAGGAAAAATATGGAAAAATTCAGGAAGAATTAAGAATGGAAAATAAGAAAAAGAAATGTGCAAAATAGCTGAATATGTGGAAAAACAGGCAAAGAACACAGCCTCCATGGGACCTGATAGTATCTCAAGCTATATTCTGCACCATCTCCAGCAAGAATTAGATTTGCCATTGAGCACCCTATTCAGCCACAGCCTAATTACAGGCTTCATTCTAGCAGAGTGGAGAACCACCATTGTCATCCCTTGCACAAAGGTGGTGCCACTACTGACCCAGGAAGCTATCACCCCATTGGCTTGACAAGTCTGATCTGTAAAGCCATGGAGTGTATTATTATGAATCTCATAAATAAGGACATAGGTAATTTCCAAACACTCAATCCCACCCAATTTGGATTCATCAGGGGCAGATCTTGCCTATTGAACCTAGCTGACTTCTTTGAGACTGTCACCAAGGCCCTGTATGAGGGAAAGTCAGTACATACAGCTTACCTTGACTTGGCCAATGCCTTTGACACAATCCCCCACCCAGGCATCATCGGAAAGCTAACACAACTTGGTGTTAATCCCTATATAGTCAAATGGGTGGCTAACTGGCTCACAGATAGAACCACAAGGTCAAAATAAGTGCCACCACTTCCAACAGCTGAACTGTCACTAGTGGTGTCCCCCAGAGATCTGTCCTGGGACCCCTACTGTTTAGCATCTAATTCTCAGAGGTCCAGACAAAGACAAAGGGCCTGTGGCTGACCAAGCTTGTGGATGACTGTAAGTTGTGTGCTGTCATTGACTTCCCAAATGATGTTAACATACTGCAAGAGGGTGTCATAGCTACAAATAACTGGTGCCAACGTCATGGCCTTAAGTTAAAAGAAATTAATATATTATCATACCATTTGACAAAAACACAGCCCATGTTGATTACCAAATCAACAACAACCCCCTAAGCACACAACCTGTGGTCAGAGACCTGGGTATTCAGGTTGACAACAATCTCACATTCGATCATCATGTGGCGATGCTGGTCAAAAAAGCCTTTTACTTAGTTCATCTTATAAGTAAAAGGATTGCATCCAGAAAAAAGGAGGTTATTACCTCTCTGTACTCCTCTGGTATTAGATCTATAATTGAGTATAAAGCCCACTTTGGGATGTACCTCTCCAAACACCTACACCAAGTGGAAAGGCCACAGAAATACCTTACAAAGAGAATCCATGGCCTCCAACAGCTGTCCTATGCAGACAGGCTTAAATCACTATCACTCTACTTGGTATCATACAGATTGCTCAGAGGTGATCTGTGTCTCACCTACAAGGCAATATCGGACCCTGCTGTACTAAAGATACTACATATCCATAAGTCTAACTCCTCACACATTACCCACTTGACAAGCCTAAATCTAATATGCAACATCAACAAAACCTGCTGGAGAGACAGGTTTGTCTCCCAGAGGCTTCCCCGTCTCTGGAACAGACTTCCCATACATGTCAAACAGAGTATGTCGCTGACCCTCTTCAAGTACAACCTTGATGAGTGGATGGAAAACCACAAATTTGTCCCAGGGGTTCCACCTTTGTCCCTCATGGACAGGGGTGACAGGTACTGACTGAGGTTTCTTTTTTGGGGATAAACTCTTAGCTAGGCTTGTAAGGGCCCCAGGGCCATTAACCTATTAATCAGCTATGATCCTATGGTCCTAAAACTAGAATATGGAGATTGAATACTGAAGCAGAAAATGTTATAGGAAACTCCTATTACAAAAAGGTAATAGACCAAAATGATTATGCTAAACACTGGGAAGCACTGAAGGAAGATAAAAAGGGTATAATGGGTTGGGGGTGGGGGGGTGGGGTTAGAGATGCATGAGAAACATCAGACCTTTTGTCGAAATTATTATTGAATAAATTATCTGTGAAGAAACAAACAAAATATAAGCAACAAGAAGAGATGTTATGTAAAGTATGTAAAAACAGAGGTGTAGCTAGCTGTATTTGCTCCCAAATCTGTCACACTTTCAAAGAAATAAAAACTCTTCTACACTTAAAAATAAATCTGATTCTTTACTTTAAAGTGAAGTTTATATCACACACAGTGCTACAGCACTTCGGTTTTGCAAGATGTAGGCAGCTTGGGAGGAACCTTTCAAGGTGGTAAGGAAGGTCAGTGATATTAACTACATGGTGGAGTTGCTAGGCAGGAGGCAGTGGCATAAATTGTATCATGAAACTTTACCATGATAGGGAGGCCTTGGTACTAAGTATTGGCAGTAGGAGGCAGGAGGAGTCTGAGGGCGATCTATGGCTACAGGGAGACAGCCAGCCAAATCCCAAATTATTATGGTGGTGCTCAGGGTTGCAGGCATATGACAGGACAGTGCAGCATTGTACTGGGTTAGCAATGCCAAGGCAGCTGCGATCTCAGTACAGGGAATGGGGTAAGGTATTCCCAGATAGGCTCACCCCTCTCAGGCAACATTTGTTAAGGGTCACTTGCAAAGCTAGCTTGAGTCTTCGGGGGGGGGGGTGTCATGAAAGGAGATACTGCCAACCCAGCTATCTGGAAGTTTGTAAATAATTATATGTCATTTGTGAATATCAACATGTTTCATTTAAGATGCTTGTGTTACAACTGTATTAGAACTGTATGTTATGTATATACCAAACGTCTGGTACAGAAGTGTGTGTTGAAAGGTATTTTACAAAGTACTGAGCTTAAAGATGTAACCACAGTGTACCCTACTGGATTAGAACAGAAATGTACTTGCAGTATTGTAACTGTTTAGATGTATATAGTTTAACAACAGAAACTGGAACACCAGAGGTTAACTTCAGAAAAAAGTTTGAAATTAAATTACTTTATAGCCATGTAATAAAAGGATGTTATCTTTCAGTTTCAGTGCAGTAACATACACAATGTCTAGAACTAGAGGTTCACTGTATTGTCTTGGAAGTGTTTTTATTATTTTATGACTTCCAGGATCGGTTTTAAATCTATGAAAAACCTTGTCTATGTATTTTTACAGGTAGATGCTAAATGCTACCAGCTGTATCAATGGGGGTTTTACCTGGGATAGAGTCAGATGACAAGAAGTGGTGTCATCCTGCAAGCTATCCTAGCAGTAATATTTGAGATATTAATTTAAGAACTCTCTGTAAAGGACTGGGCATTCTGTATTTTTATTTGACCTAACAACATCAGCTGGAAGACCCACTCACCGCATCTGCCTTGCTTGCTCTGTAAGTATGTTAACTAGGATATAATAATTCTCTCTATATAGTTAGGGATATAGCTAAGCTTAATTTAGATGTTTTTATTTATTTATTTGAGACTGCCCTGAAATGTTGTTTTAAATATTTCCTGTGATTTTGAACTTTGATGTTACTGTGATTATATACTGAGTATTTTCTTGTTCTTTTATTATTTATTATTAATTATATTTATACATTTCATTATGGCCAATATTTGTGAGACATATTTTAAGTTCTGAGAGTACTTGCATAATTATTTGGTGACACTGTGGGACACTCCTAATAGCCTTGCTCTTGGTTAAACTACCATTTGTATTGATAGTAACATTACACAGTAAGATTGGACACCCTTTGTTAAGGGCCTTAAAGTAGCTGATAAAGGGTTGGCTTGTGGAAGTAATAACTACCTTATAGTCTGGGCAGAAGGGGCATAGCTAGTAAACTTGTGCCAGCCTTTCCTAGATTGGTGTGTGTGTGTGTGTGTGTGTGTGTGTGTGTGTGTGTGTGCGTGCGTGCGTGCGTGCGTGCGTGTGTGTGTGTGTGTGTGTGTGTGTGTGTGTGTGTGTGTCAGCTACTTGGGCAGGGACTTGAAGCACTGGTTACACAGAGAGGGTGCTGGAGGTCTTGGCTTGGCCACTCAGCTAAAATCTCAACCCTATAGTTGTGCCACTGGGGAGTCTTATTGGCAATCTGGAGAAAGAGGGAGAGACCAGCCCTGGACTGACTGTGGTCTCTGTGTGCTCTTAAGAAATATAGCACTTGATGCAGAGAGCTGCATCTGGAAATACTGTGTGTGTACCTGTCATCCTCCCAATGTACATGACCCACTGTTGCCAGTGGTGAGGACTGAGGCTCCTTGATTACTGCACCAGTGGTAGGGCATCACATATATTGGTTGGCAGTGGTGTGATATCCACATATTTGGATTCATTTGTGTGGATATTGAATTTCTGTAGCCTGTAAATAGTGGTCACTAAAGAAGGTGCTTACACTAACAGCCACACAGTGAAAATTTAGAGTTTCACATCACAATAGTTTTATATTTTTTGTTAGCTTAGTTAGTCAAGGAGAGCAGGCAAGGATCTCAGCAGAAGAGTATGGCAAGCTGACAAAGAGCCAGTTGGCTGAGATGTGCCAAGCCAAAGGACTATTGCATGCCAACCTGACTAAAGCAGAGATGATTGCAGCCTTAGTTACAGCTGCATCACAGACCAGCAACCAGGAGGACAACCAGACTGATGGTGAGGACGTACAACTCTCAGAAAATGGACAGTTCAACCTTTCCACAGAGGACTTAAAATCCATCTGGAGTTAAAGAGACTTGAACTGTTGGCCAAATGTTTGGAAATGGAATCAGGAGAGAGATGGCAGCAGGAGAAGTAAATGGAATTAGAAGCAGCAGAGAGACTGAGATGTCTGGAAGCTGAAGAAAATAAGAGTGCAATATCAGCATTTAGGAGCCAGTATGCCCTGAACAGCAATCAGGATTGGTTGATTACATCACTTTATAATTTGCACCTGGGTTGGCTGCCACCTTTGTCCACTCTAGCTGTGTTATTGTGTAAGGTTGAAGATTCTACTGTATATGCATTTTTGATATTAAGAAATATAAAAATGCTTTAGAACTTTAGAAAACACTATGATTATGCATGCTTTAGAAAACTAGATATTAATATGGCATTAGATGGAAATATATTACTATGGCTAAACATTTAATATAGAAAATAGATAATATATTAAGGGGCCCCACAGCCCACCTTACTCATGTGTGCTAACCCTAATCCAGCCTCTGCCCGTAGCACTAACCTTAGGCATTATGCTACTAAAAACACTTTCCCTAGCAGTACCATCACACAAGACAAAAAGACACAGAACACAGTCAACAATAAGCATGCAAAACAATAAATCTATCCCCTTACGTAACCCTTACCTTAACCAATGAACACCTGTACATACACATCAACCAGTATAATCTTTTCAGTCAAACATTCATTTTCCTGCACACTCCTACTTGCAAACAGTGTAAAAAATGAGCATTCGGTTATTTGAGCATTCAGAAAAAAAATTGCTTTTTGATATTTTATGTGAGGATACTCCATAATAACAGCAGATCTTTGAAGAAGAGGTCACTTTGGAAGTAAGTGTGCCCCATCTAATGAAGTTCGCAGATGACTGCAAACTAGGAGCCATAATCAAAACTCTAAAAGATGTGGACATCCTACAAAAGGGCCTTGCTGAGACAGATGCCTGTTGTTAAAGCCATGGTCTCAAGCTCAATGCCAAAAAGTGCATTGTCATCCCTTTTGGTAAAAACTCTGTCCCATGAACCACCACATAGGCGGTAGTCTACTTAACACCAAAAGTGTGATAAGAGACCTTGGGACACAGGTGGACAGTTGTCTCTCCTTTGATAAACACATCACCACAGTAGTCAGGAAATCCCTCTACGTGGCACACCTCATCACAAAAGGTTTCTCATCCAGGAAAAAAGAGGTCATTGTTCCATTCTACTCGTCACTCATTAGACCCATTATAGAGTACAACACCCCTTTTGGTATGTACCTCACAAGACATCTACAACAACTGGAAAGGCCACAGAAATACCTCACAAAGAGGATTACCAGCCTCAAACAGATGCTCTGTGCAGACTGCCTCAAAAAACTGCTGCTTTACTCCATCGCATATCGCCTACTCAGAGGCGATCTCTCCCTAACACACAAAGCTATGTCAAACCCAGAGCTGCTGGACATGCTCCACTTAAAAAAATCCCAATCCATCCAAGCTATATGCTCTAGGGACCTAAACCTTGTCACCACAATAAACAGAACATGCTAGAGGGATAGATTCCTGTCCCAGAGACTTCCCATACTCTGGAATAAACTACCTATCTATATCAAACAAAGCTCCTCATTAGCACTCTTCAAGAAAAATCTTGATGATTGGATGGGAGATAGGAAATTCACCCCAGGGATCACTTCTGTGGCCCTGCTCGACAGTGGCACAGGAAAATAATTTTCTTGGGTGGCGAAAGCCAGGGTACCTTTTGGCTAGGCTTATATAGGCCCTAGGGCCAATAGCCTAGTACCTACCTATGAACCTATGAGCCATCTACTCTCTTCCTGTTTTGAACTTAAATTTACTTCTTGATTTTGCACAGTGACTTGGTAGTTTCTGAGAGGATGAAGCATTCTTACACCTATGCAGTCTTAGTGTAGTTACAAGGTCACAACTGCCATAAGTTTTGTTTACCAGAATAAATAAGGAAGTAGATGGTTGATGCTATAAATAATACCTTGTCAAGATCTTTCTTTTTAAAATCTATATCCTCTTTTAGTGCAGCACACAGGACATCTACTTTCAGAAATGAAAGAGCTGTAATGTCAAATACACAGAGCCTCTCAAATTGATAAAGACTCCTACACACCAAAGTTTGGAACACATAGCAATTCTTATAAATTTAAAAGGGAATGCTATAGCCATGCTTTTCCAGTTTTATTTAAAGTATTATCTAGGCAGCAGGTACTGCAAGGTGTCACATAAATTCAGTAAAAATTTTGGGTCTGGAGAAGTGGCTAGTCCATTTAGAAAAAAGTTAACACATTTCATTTTCTCTTATTTTATTTTGTATCTCTGTGTACAGGAACTACAAATAAAAAAGCATTGGGACCTTAGAGGAGTGATATGAACTGCATCAAAAAACTGCAGGCCTTAATGGTTAATGATACAACTTGCCATTGCTAGAAAAACAGCTAATGCTTTCTTCACGTTTATTATTATTGAATTATTATTGTTGTTGTTTTATTTCTTTCTGCAGCTGTTTTGTATACTAGTGAACATAATATGTCAACTCTGAGTATAATAATTAACAAGGTCATATGAAGGTTGTTTAAAGGCTTATCTTGCTAGTTTAAAAATCCAGTGATTTCAATGTTATCATTAACTAACAGTGCATCCCATGTTAATGGAGTATATTGGACTGTTAATATGCACCTAGGTTAAAACTACTTTTACCCATGCAAGTAAAACTGCATCATTATGCATTATTCCAAAAATGCTGTAGGATTATCCATGTGTGTTATTGATAGTTTATTTATTTTATTTTACATTTGTTTACGAGGAATATCCACTGTGCCAAAAAGAACACGTTTTCAGTAGAGGCCTGGGGATAAAAGCTCCAAAAGACATACACATACAAACATTCAGTTACAAAGTACTGGGCTTAAAGATGTAACCACAGTGTACCCTACTGGATTAGAACCAAAATGTACCTGCACTATTGTAACTGTTTAGATGTATATAGTTTAACAATGGAAACTGGAAAACCAGAGGTTAACTTCAGAAAAATAACTGAAATTAAATTACTTTATGGCCACATAATAAAAATATGTTATCTCTCAGTTTCAATGCTGTAACAGACACAATGTCTAGAACTAGAAGTTCACTGTATTGTCTTGGAAATGATTTTATTATTTTATGACTTCCAGGATCTGCCTTAGATCTAAGAAAAACCTTGTCTATGTATTTTTACAGGTAGATGCTAAATGCTATCAGCTGCATCAGTGGGGATTTTACCTGGAATAGAGTCTGATGACAAGAAGTAATGTCATCCTGCATGCTATCCTAGCAGTAATATTTGAGATATTAATTTAAGAACTCTGTGAAAGAGACTGGGTATTTTGTATTTTACTTTGACCTGACAACATCAGCTGGAAGACCCACTCACCACATCTGCCTTGTTTGCTCTGTTAAGTATGTTAACTAGGATATAATAATTCTCTCTATTTATAGTCAAGAATATAGCAAAGCTTAATTTAGAAGTTTTTCTTTATTTATTTGAGATTGTCTTGCAATGTTGTTTTAAATATTTCCCGTGATTTTTAACTTTGATGTTACTGTGATTAAATGCTGAGTATTTTCTTGTTGTTTTATTATTTATTATTAAATATATTTAAACCAAAAAAAAAAAAAAAAAGTAGCAGATTAGATGATTTATGGGGTTGGTGAATTTGCCCCTTCCCTGACAGCTGTGCAATGTTGGAGTTAGAATATATAATTAGCAGAAGGTGCAGGGGGGCATGCCTCCTTCCAGTATCTTTAAAATTTTGTTTTAAGTTTTTTGCATGCTCTGAGTCTGATGTTCAGTGCATGCTTAGTAGTGTGCCAACGTGCAATGATGTTGATCATTTTTTGTCACACTTATTCACATTGATATTAGTGCCATTTGATAAAGGTAAGTAAATATATGTGTGTGTGTGCGTGTGTGTGTGTGTGTGTGTGTGTGTGTGTGTGTGTGTGTGTATATGGATCACCTTTATATCCTCGAAATCGCGTTTCGCCGACACACTAATAACCGACACCAAAAGACCGACAACAAAAAACGCCGACAACGCAAAACACCGAAAACCATTACAGCAACACACTGCACGTAAACAACACAGTACACTACATAACATATGCACTATCCCTAACCCAAACCCTAACCCTAAGGTCCGACACTACCACACACTTACCCTACCTGCACCCTAACCCTAACTCACTTACCCACCCGTAACCCCAAGATCCGACACTACCGCACACTTACCCTACCTGCACCCTAACCCTAACTCACTTACCCACCAGTAACCCCAAGATCCGACACTACCGCACACTCACCCTACCTGCACCCTAACCCTAACTCACTTAACCCACCCCTAAACCCACAGTCCCTCACTATCGCACACACACCCTACCTGCACCCTAACCCTAACTCACTTAACCCACCCCTAAACCCACAGTCCCTCACTATCGCACACTTACCTGTCCGCTCCCTAACACTAAATCCCTCACTCGATCGCTTTTTACCGAGTCCGTCGGGTTCTCACCTTGTCGGTCATCTGCGTTGTCGGTGTTTTCGTCCCGTCGGATTCCGTGTCGGCGGAATGCGTTGTCGGGCATCTAAAGGTGACCCGTGTATATGTATATATATATATATATATATATATATATATATATATATATATATATATATGTATATATATATATATATGTATATATATGTATATATAAATATATATATACATATATATATATATATATATATATATATATATATATATATATATATACATACATATATATAGTGATGCCCCTTCATTGGCCCAGTAATCAAGGAGCCTCAATCCTCACCACTAGCACCAGTGAGGGACGTTCACATTGGGAAAATGACAAGTACACACATAGTAAGTACAATTTCCCTTAAGAGCACACAGAGATCACAGTCCATCTGGAGCTGGTTTGTCCCTCTTTCTCTAGATCCCCAATAAGACTCCCCACTGGCACAGCTGTAGGGTTAAGATCACAGCTGAGTGGTCAAGTCAAAACCTCCAGCACACTCTCTGTCCAACCAGTGCTTCATGTTCCTGCACACACACACACACACACACACACACACACACACACACACACACACACACACACACACACACACACACACACACACTCACACACACACACACACACACACACACACACACACACACACACACACACACACACACACACGCACACACGCACACACGCCCAGACACACACACACACACACACACACACACACACACACACACACACACACACACACACACACAATTTGAGACTGGATTTATATACAAACACACAGACACTCCTGGGGAAGGCAGACACAGGTTCACTAGCTATGCCCCCTTCTGCCCTGACTATAAGATAGTACCAGCTGCCACAATCCACTCTTATCAGCTACTATAAGGGCCTTCTTAAAGTGTGACCAATTCTACTGTGTAATGTTACTATTATCCAAATGGTGAGTCCAAGACTTTTAAGGCTATCTAGGAGTGGCCAATACAGTGTCACCAAATACATGCAAGTACTCTAGGAGCTTAAATATCTCCGAACAAACCAGCCACAATTAAAAGGTTTAAATATATTTAATAATAAATAATAAAAGAACAAGACAATACTCAATAACTCAATACAGTGACAACGGAGTTCAGAGTGACAGGAAATATTTAAAAAAAACATTGCAGGACAGTCTCACATAAATACAGAAAGCATCTAAACTAATCTTAGTAAATTTCTATCTATCTCTAAGAGAAATACTATGATCTAAGTCTTACTTACAGAGCAAGCAAATGCAAATGAGAAGTGCTGAAGATGGATGTGTTCAGATCCAGAGACAAATACAAAATGCACTGAGTGTCTCTCTGAGATAGTTCTTAAATTAATAATACACATTACTGCTGGGTTAGCTAGATGACATCACTATTTGACACCTGCCTCTAGTTCCCAGGCTAAACAGATACCAATAGAATGTACATTTATCTGTGAAAATTACTTATCTCTCAGATGTTTAGCTAGAACTGGAAGTTGTCAAACAATTAACACTTTTACATTTTAAACCTAGTAATTATTTCTGTCTTAAGACAACAGAAAGAAACTCTAGCTGTAGACATTCTGTTTTCTTGCTGAAACTGAGAGATAACACACTCGTAAACAATTTCAGCTTAATTTCTTGAGAGTTTCCAAGTTAACTCTGCATGTTCCTGCTACTACTATCAAAACATTCATTTGCACAGGTATATAGTTTACATCCATTTCTGTTCTTTCCCAGTAGGGTACACTGTGGTTACATTCTTGAAGCTCAGCACATAACATACAGTTTTCTAACATTTGTAGGACAAGCATACAAATCATATTACTATTCACAAATGACATATAATTATTTACAAAATTCTAGCTAGCTGGTCTGGCAGCCTTCACTCACTCACACACACACACACACACACACACACACACACACACACATATATATATATATATATATATATATATATATGTACACATATTTAAGAATCTACTGAACTTAATCTAAACTTCAGTATATTTACACTAAATACAGTGACCACAATAGGTCAAGAAAAAAACATTTACACCATAACGTACACACCACATATCAAAAAGAGTAGAAGTTCTTTAATGCTCTGCCAGATTTCCCTTATTAGTATAAATACCACCTTTGATCTCCCTGAAAAAATAATACTAGCCTAGCAGGACTAACCCAGTTAACTAATGATAAATCAATAAATAAATAGACTCCAGTGTGCATAGCTACTTTGTGCAGCTGTCACACCATACTGATTGTTGTGTGCTAACACTGCCTTGGCACTGGCAGGAGTATGGCACGCTATATTTGGATGGGGGTGGCACACATTATTTGGGCATAGGGAACAGGCAGGAAATATTGCAATGCTGGGGCAAGGAGTCACCACCACAGTGGTTGTGGGTGTATTGATATGATGAATTTTGTCTGACTTGGAGAGACCTATGTACACACTTTAATCCATGTGTGTTTCCATAACTGTAATGAAGCTGTCATTGTGACATAAGAATGGGAGTGTAGTAAAATTTTTACAGCATAAGAGATAGAAGCTCTGCTGGTGGATCTATAGACACATACCAGGCATATGTTAGACACAGTGTTAAGTCAGATAAGGCCTTCAATGACCAGATGTGGCAAGACATGGTGCAGCTCATAAATGCTGTAGGGTGCCACAACCACAAAATGTTGTAGGTGCATTGGAGGGTGACTGACACTATATTATGACCAAGGAACAAAGCACAAGAGACAGCTGATGCCAGGTCTGCCACCAGGGATGCACCTATAACACACAGTCTGCTTAAAGTGACAGAGCAGTTCCTCCTAACACTGACAGGTTATCAACAATGGGACACTGATTTCATGAGGTGGCATGGATGTATTCCTCAGGAGTGGTCATAAGTACCCAAATGTCTGCTGGTGATGCCCCAGGTGAGTATGGGATAAAGCCTTTCATGTTGCACATGAATAGACCATCCACAAGTTGTAGGCAGACTTCACCATGTACTTTACTACTAACCTGGTACATTTGAGATTCAACTTAGAACATCTGCATCGTAGGTGATGACTACCCACATATCTTTGGGGTAAGGTGAGTTTTGTAAAATGCCACTGCAAGCCAGCACTGATAAGCACCTCTGTATAGTGCACTCACACATACCATTCTATATTTCTGTCACCCAGAGACTTTAGAAAAGCAATGGATACCTCCTTAACCAATAGGTATATATACTCTCAGAGCGTATGTAAATTCTTTGCATGCATTTGACTGTCTGATGCATGGTTTCATTTTTGGAATCACATATATACCAGCATTCACATGGTTGCATTATGATTTTGCTCGAATGAAAGACATTCCAGAAGTATAGGTCTGCACATAGCTGACTGAAGTACATATGTAAAGGCTGATCCCATGTGATATTGGTACCAATGAACCAACTACTGTATGATATCTCTGTCTGCACGGTAGTTTTCAGCTATGCCTGGGTCATGGAAGTGATGGTACATCAGCCTCTAAGAGCCCTTTCTGTTATGCAGTGGATGGCAGCAAGTAACATTGCACACACTGATATCCAAAGTGGTCATTTTGAGTTGCTAAAGTAAATGCTACTCCTAGCATTACTGTACAAGTAATTTTCATGTTCACAGAGAAATGCAGGTATAACTGCGGTGGTGGTGCTGCGGTAGCGTTGTCGCCTCACAGTAAGATGTTGTCCCATTTGATTCTCAGAGCGTCTTCTGTGTGGCGACATGCGTGAATGGGCGTTCCTTCGTTGAAGGTTGTGCGTTAGGCCTGGCAAGTCGTCACGTAAAAATCTACTGCCAATCATTAGCGGACCAGAGTTCCGCTGTGGTGACGCCTAACTGGGAAAAGCCGAAAGACACAACAACAACAGAGAAATGCTGGTGTACATTGAAGATGACTGCCATAGATTATCATGCTATTTATTTACATTTCTGAATCATGCTGCTATGTCTTTTGTCACCATTTGCACATGCAGTAGTTTTCAGTAGAATACTGTACCCCATTTGTATGTCATTATGTCATCATTTGCATGAATATATATCATAATATTTTCCATTGTAGCTCTGTCGTCCTATGCGTGTCTCTAAATTATCCGGCACACTGCCACTCACTTCCCATCATGTAGTGTGTTAATTGTCGTTGAGTATCTCCACAGTGTTCCATTATGTAACTTTTTTCTTTATGCTTAAAATGGTGTGTGCTGTCTGAATCAGCACGTTAAGGATTCCAGTTTAAACGTATCAAAATAAAGGACTGACTGTATCTAATATGAAATGTGAGTGTGCATGAGTAACTGAAAATATCCTTGGAAACACAAAAATCAGCAGAAAGACTGATCAGCTATTTGTCTCTTTGATGAAGGGAAAATAAACTTACATAAGGACAAATAATTACTGTGTAAGTGGCTAAACTGTTGCCTTGCTTTTGTTATCACAACAAGGGCAACAATCACTTAAAGGGCCTGTAAAGTACACTGCACAAGGCATGCAGCTACTATTTTCACTTATCTTAGGAATCTATCACTGCAAGCCATAGTAAAGACTACAGTATAGACAAAATATGGCCACATTTATGGAACATGGTAAGCCTGATTCCCAACACACAGGAAACACAGATATTGACACAGCTGTGTTTCTGGGAATTCTGTAGCTGTTCATCTCTCTCCATTGGATTATTCTTAACACTGCTTGAGATTCTGCCCATGTGCTATGCATTATTGCTATTTACTGTCCCTAGAGAAATATGCACAAAATATGATACAGTTATGTGAGGACACTCCATAATAACAGCAGATCTTTGAAGAAAAGGTCACTTTGGAAGTAAGTGTGCCCCATCTACTCTCCTCCTGTTTTGAACTTACATTTATTTCTTGATTTTGCACAGTGACTTCGTAGTTTCTGAAAGCATGAAGCATTCTTACACCTACGTAGTCATAGTGTAGTTACAAGGTCTCGCTAAGTTTTGTTTACTAGAATAAATAAGGAAGTAGATGGTCGATGCTATAAATAATACATGTCAAGCTCTTTCTTTTTAAAATTTGTATCCTCTTTTAGTGCAGCACACAGGACATCTACTTTCAGAAATGAAACAGCTGTAATGTCAGATACACAGAGCCTCTCCCACTGATAAAGACACCCACACCAGAGTTCGGAGCAGATAGCAGTTCTTATAAATTTAAAAGGGAATGTCATAGCAATGCTTTTCCAGTTTTATTTAAAGTACTATCTAGGCAGCAGGTACTGCAAGGTGTCAAATAAATTCAGTGAAAATTTTGGGTCTGGAGAAGTGGCTAGTACACATAGAAAAAAGTTAACACATTTAATTTCCTCATATTTTATTTTTTATCTCTGTGTACAAGAACTACAAATAAAAAAGCAGAAGGACCGTAGAGGACTGATATGAACTGCATCAAAAACCTGCAGGCCTTAATGGTTTATGATATAACTTGCCATTTCTAGAAAAACAGCTAATGCTTTCTTCACGTTTATTATTATTATTATTATTGTTGTTTTATTTCTTTATGCAGCTGTTTTACATACTAGTGAATATAGTATTTTAGCTGAGTATAATAATTAATAAGGTCATATGAAGGTTGTATAAAGGTTTATCTGGCTAGTTTAAAAATCCAGTGGTTTCAATGTTACCGTTAACTAACAGTGCATCCCATATTAATGGATTCTATTCGATTGTTAATATGCACCTAGGTTAAAACTACTTTTACCATGCATGTAAACCTGCATCATTGTGCATTATTCCAAAAATGCTGTAGGATTCTCCATGTGTGTTATTGTCAGTTTATCTTTTTTACTTGTCTACCTTGCCAGTTGCAGTTGCACGTAATCCCACAACATACAGAAAAGTTAGGGCAGATATGTTTCTACCTCACTACTACTAATAATAAAGTAATAAAAAACTATTACTATTCCCCATTCACTCCTAATACAATTAAATCATGAGTAACAAAGACTGTTGTGGAAAAGAAAAACACTCCTGTAGCAGTCTAGTCGCAAAACAGCTTTAAGGACAAGCAAATAGATATGCCTGAGGACCATTTTCTAAGCCATGACCTGGGACAAAAACAGGTAGCTTATACACAATGCAATAAACATAGAAAGAAACAAACATGAAAACTAGTATGAAAAGTAGCTATAAGTTCTACATACATAACTCTGTGCATGAAATTCATTTGTTTAATAGGAAGAGTAAATAACTTGATAAAAGTCAATGTTATCTACAGTTCTGAAACACATGCCAACATAAATGTACACAAGTACAGGTATGAAATCAGAGTCTACTACAGGTGCTGATATGCTGGTAGCTAGCAACACATCTGTTCACTGTCACTTACTTAAAAAAGCAAGTGCTTGAGTTCTCACTAACCCAAACTCCTGTTGCTATGTAGCTTTTCCAAGACTTGGCCCAATAAAACTATATAGCCCTACCAGAACCTAAACATTAAACCCTAAAACTCCAGCCCAGTTGTCATCCTGAGTCCTCATTCCCTTACCACAAACATCTTCTCCCCCTCCCATTTCCTGATTGATCCATAACCCTAAAACTTCCCTCCTGCTCCCTAGCCCTAAAACTCCCTTCCTGCTCTCAAACCATAAACTCCCTTACCATCCCCTAACCCTAAAACTCCATTCCCACTATCTAACTCTAAAATCCCCCTCCCACTCTTTCCCTGTGACCGATTACCTGAATGCATATTCAAGTTTGAACATGAGCAGTAACCTACATGAGCTACAAGGGCTTGATTCCATGGCTTCAAGACAGTGGCTTTTGACTACTTGGGACTCAAGGTCCTGTAGTCCATCCATCCATCCACAACCCCTTTTTCCCATTTTTGCCCATGGGATCAGGGTGTTACTTCTCTAGTGACAATCATCTAGGGCCAAGGTTTACATCACTGTAATGGTCCACTACAGGTGCTTGTTTGCTAGTAGCTTAGTACACACCTGCTCATGCTAGTTGTTTGAAAAAGTAAGTGCATGAAGTCTGACTATACTGATCTCCTGTTTCTATGTACCCTCCAAACATCTGACTCTATAAAACTATATATCCTTACCAGAACCTAAACTCTACCCCTAAAACTCCAGCCCAGTCCCCAACCTGAGTCCTCAATCCCTTACCCTAAACCTCCACTTTCCCTCCCTAACCCTAAAGTTCCAGATCACTCCCTAAACCTAATACTCCACCCCCCATAAACTGAAATTCTCTGTTCATTTCATTCCCTAGCCATAAAATTCCCTTCCTTCTCCCTAAACCTAAAATTCCCTTCCTGATCCCTAACTCTAAAACTCACGTACCATTCCCTGTCCCTAAAACTCACTTCCTTCTCACTAACTGAAAGTCATTCTGCCACTCCTTAACCCTAAAATTTCTCTTCTACTCCCTAAGTCTAAAACACCCCTCCTGCTCTCTTGCATGGCTGCTTTCTCCAACTTATATTAGAGTTCAAATACAAGTAGCAGCCTACATGAGCTAAAAAGCATTCAAGTCCTTGGCTTTGAGGTTTTCAGATGCTTGTGACATGAGGGCTTGTAGTGTTCCCTTGAAAGGGTCTTCTACAGGTGCTCACATGCTAGTAGCTTGTGACATATCTGCTTACAGATACCTGATTAAAAAAGCAAGTGTTTGAACTCCAATTAGCTTGATCTCCGATTTCTGTGTAGCCTGAACTAATACCACATTTATTTAAAACTATATAGCCTTATCAGAACCTAAACTCTAATCATAAAACTCCAACCCAGTTCCCATCCCTTGTTCTAACTCCTGTATCCTAAACCTCTATTTTCCTTTCCTAACCTAAAGTCCCAGATAGCTCCCTATACCTAAAACTCCAACCCTGCTCCCTAAACCTATATTTTCCATTTACTCCTTAACCCTAAAACTCTCCTTCTGATCTCTAACCCTAAGACTTTCTTCCTGCTCTGTAACCCTAACACCGCCCTCCTGCTCCCTAACCTTGAAATACCCCCTCCTGCTCCCTCCCCATGGCTGCTTACCTGAATTCATTTTCACATTTGAATGCAAGCAGAAGCCTACACAAACTACAAGGTGCTTGACTTCCTGGCTTTGAGATAGCAGTTTTCAAGTGCCTGGGTCTCCTGCACCTGTAGTGTTCCCATGAAAGGGTCTGCCACAGGTGTTCATTTGCTAGTACCTTGCAACACATTTGCTTCCTGCCCTTGCTTGAAAAAGCAAGTGCTTGAACTCAGAATAACCTGTTCTCCCAGTTCTGTGTAGACCCTCAATACTTGACTCTAGAAAACTGTAAAGCCCTACCAGAACCTAAACTCTAACCCTAAAACTCCAACCCAGTTTCCAACCTGAGTTCTAATCCGTGTATCCTTAATCTCTATTCCCCTCCCTAACCCTAAAATACCCAATAGCTCCCTGAACCTAAAACTCCAACCGTGTTCCTTAAACTTAAATTTCCCAATTGCTCCATAACCCTAAAACTCCCCTCCAACTCCCTAAACCTAAAACCCCCTCCCCATACTGTAAAACTAAAACTCCCCACATGCTCTCTAACTGTAACTCTAACACCCTCCTCCTACTTCCTAACCCTAACATTGTCCCCATGTTCTCTAAGCCTAAAATCCTCCTCCATCCTCCAAAGTCAAAAATCCCCCTTCCCCACCTTCTTCAAGGCTGCTTACCCAAACTTATATTCACGTTTGAGTGCAAGCAACAGCCTACATTAGCTACTAGGTACTTGATTCCCTGGCTTTCAGTCATTACAGCACTTGGGATTTGAGTGCCTGTAGTGTTCTCATTAAAGGGGTCAGCTGTAGGTGCTTGTGTACTAGTTGTTCACGACACATCTGTTCACTGCCACTTACTTGAAAAATCAAGTTTTTAAACTCCCACTAACCCGAACTCCTGTTTCTGCATAATCCTCTCAACACCCAATGCTATAAACTATATGACCCTACCAGAAACTAAACTCTGACTTAAAACTCACCACCCAACTCTCAACCCAAAGCCACACCCCCTCCCAAACCCTAAAGTCCTTGAAAGCTCTCTAAACCTAAAACAACAACCATCCCTCCATAAATTAACACAATAACTTTCCTCCAATTCCGTAGACTTAAAACTCTGTTCCCACCCTCCAAAACCTAAAACTCCCTACCTACTCCCTAAACCTAAAATCCTTCAATAGGCTCTGACCCTAAAAATTCTCCTCCCACTCCCTAACCCTAAAATCCCCCTCCCAGTCCCTAAACCTTAATCAGCCTCCTGTTCCCTCTACTGCTGCTTGCCTGAACTCATATTCAAGTTTGAGGATGAGCAGCAAACTACATGAGCTACGAGGAGTTTAAGTCTCTGGCTTTGAGACAGTGGTTTGCAGGCCCTTGGGACTCAAGCACCTGTAGTGTTCCCATGAAAGGGTCTACAACAGGTCCTCACTTGCTAGTAGCTTGCAACATACTTGCCTGCTACCACACGGTCAAAAAAGCAAGTGCTTGAAGTCCCACTATCCTGATCTCCTGCTTCTCCACAACCCCCCCAAAACCCATCCTTATAAAACTATATAGCTCTAACAGAACATAAACTCTAACCCTAAAACTCTTAGTTCCCAACCTGAGTCCTTGATCCTTTACTCTAAACCTCCACTCCACCTCTCTAACCTTAAAGTCCTTGATCTCGCTCTAAAACTTAACTCTCTTCTTCTTGCTCCCAACCTTAAAATTTCACTCCTGCTCCCAAAGCGTAAACTTTTTCTGCTGATCCCTCCTCATGGATGCTTGCCCGAACTCATATTTGAGTTTGAAAATGAGATGCAGCTAACTCAAGATACAAGACACTTTAGTCTCTGGCTTTGAGACAGTGTTTCTTCAGGACTTGGGACTCTAGTGTTTGTGTTCTCTTGAAATCATCCTAACATAAGAAAAGTAGTTGTAAAACAGTAATAAAAGGCATCACCTTGTAACTGTTTTATAGACAAAAGTACATTTAAATAGAGAAGATAGCTGAGTTACTGACAACAATATAAGATAATCAACAACTAGTCAAATGTGAGTACACTGCCCTGGGCAAGTTGTGTTCAACAGAAAGATGACAGTGGAGAAGAACTATACAAGAATGTTTTCTGTTGTGAAGGAGCAAACCAAGAAGTGAAAAGCAGGCAGACATTAGAAATAGATGTAGAATTGAAAATGGAAAAACAAAATGCTAGAGCTCTGGATCATCCGGGATAACAGTTGCAACTACAAAGAAGCCTTGTAGTGGGTCTTTAATTTCCAGGGGAATTTGTTTCTTGAAGCTCTTATCTTATTGACTGGCAGTGGTTGTAGACAGTCAAGAGCTAGTGAGGGGTAGATGCAGTAGTTCAGATTTTTTAAGGATCATTTTGTACCCCAGTTAGTTAGCTACCAGGCATAGTGCATTGCCTGCTACATCAACATTACAAGACTGTGCACTTCAACTCACCCGCACACTGGCTAGAATGTCTGTTTTCCGGTTCTGTGCCTCCACGAGATCCTAGTACACTGGAAGTACCACACCAAGATGTATACAGGTGTCATGTCTGCAGGCAATACTAATTCTCATCAGCAGCTCAAACTCCAGGCTGCACTAATTTATTTCAGATCACTAGGGCTGCATAAAGGGTTTCTTCCTATTGTACAACACTGCAGAGCTGCCAATTGTATATTTTCTCAACATTTACAAACCATTTGCTTAATTTGTCTTCCCCCTTCTACAGAGTTGAATTAACTATCTGCATATCTTGTCTGTTTCCTACTATCAGGCTGTCTGGAATGGCTTTTTAATGAAATGTCTGCACTCAAAATGTTGAGTGCTGAAAAGGTGAAAAAAAAGACTGAACCCCCCCCCCCCCCCATAGAAGATTGAATCGCAAAGATTGCTCTTCTCCTTTGAACTTATTTTTAAAGGGGGCAAGCCCCATGCTGCACCCCCACAGTGTGGAAAGCATGCCCTCACTCCCCCAAACTTATATATACCAATTCTGAGATCACCATACATAGAAATGGGAATATTCTGAGCAATGACCATGTTGGACTTCGTGTATATAAGCCTGTTCTTTCAGCTATTCAGTCTCCATGTTTTGGGACTTGTTCTAGTGGGTCCCAACATTTCAAATTGTTACTGCTCATGTTACCATTCATGTTTGTATTATCCAGCTATGTCACTGGATGCAGTAGGTGAAGTAGGGGTTTATTATCTGCATATTATTTACAACAGAGTGACACTTATTTACACTTCCATTATGTGCTCTTGTCATGCTGTGCACTTCATCGTGCACAGGGGATTTCCACTAACACATATACCCTAAGTTAATTATTTCTACCAACACTACTTGTCATCTTCCTTGCAAATCCCAAGTCTCCAACTTAACCAGCCTAGTGATGGTGCTGCTGTCTGCCTTTCCACAAGGCAAACATCAGTTATTTCATCCTCTATCTCTGCCTAGCTCATAAGGACCCTGACTCACTAATCAGCGTAGGTTACCAGCAGCACATTTAGGTTACTTATCTGAAATGCTACTGTCCTGAACACAAGACTGAACCCAATTAGTTAGAGAGTCAGTCATGGAAAGGTAACAATGACTACTTGCTCAGCATATTGCTGCTCCTTTTTTTAATTTCTCCAAATCTTTTGTGCTCTAATACCATGATGGGACTGGACCCCATACCTAAGTCAAAGTATGATTAAAGTTCATGAAATTAGTATTGTTTCAATCTTTTGTGTCAGCCAGAAGTGTTCTTCGCAACACCTGAAATGTGCCCAGCAATGACTCCTTCTGCAGTTTCTATGGAGTTACATGTATTGGTAACATATCTAAATACGATTGTAGATTCTTTTTTTATAAGACCCATTGCTCCTACTACTATTGCAACTGTCTGGGTATCTTTCTTCCACATTGCTCTCATTTCTGCCTGTAGATCTTGATATTTTATGACTTTGTGTCTCTCTGTATGCAAGACACTGTAGTCACTGGGTGTAGCGACTTCAATGATCAATGCTACTTTTGTCTTCTTTTCATGGACCGCTATATCCAATTTTCTAGCATCTATCCTTTGAACTGTTAGTAATGGGTGATCACATGTGATGTAGACTTCCATCATTTTCTATGATGCTTTGTGGCTTATGTTTCCAGTGTTTTTTCAGCCACTTCAGTACCATAATGTTTGCAAAATCCCCAGTGCAACAGTCTTGCTACATTATTATGCCTTTCAGTATACAGTCCTTCTGCCATCCACCAGCAACGAAGTGTACGACTGTTTCCAGTTTCTGTTTTATAAAACCTACATTTGTCTGTTTCTCCCACATGTTCAATGGACTTTGTAAACCAAACTGTACATAGCTCACTATCTTGGGCTGCCAATATTAACCTTTCATCTCTTGGTTTGAATTCACATCTCCTTAACCATTCCTGCATTTGTTCCCGATCAGTATGAGGTTCTTCCAGAAGTTTTCTATACTTGCAAATATATTTATGCATTTTCTACATCTCTTGCCTTTTCATCTGGTCCTTCCCCTTATATTCTTTCCTTTGTTTTTTGGCACATTCAGTTGCTGCTTAATTTTTATCTACTTTTGGTTTGATATCCATTCATGCTTGATGGCAATATGCTTTTGCTAGACTAAGCAGATAAGTAATTTTAGATTTATTCACCTCATGTTTCAAAACTTTCACTACATTTGAGTCTTGTGAGGTCAGCAGATATGTATGCAGTCCCACGATTGCAGATCTATACCTGTAATCAATTTCAAGGAGGCCCATTCCTTCTTTGGAATGGGGAATATATAATCTAGGTATGCAATGATTTTTATAAATCATTTAGTGAGCATGAAGCATCCTTCTTGTTTTCCTATCTAATCTGTCAAACATATTTTGGGGCCAACCAATCACTCCAAAACTGTAAGTTAGGACAAGAGGAGCAAATTGGTTTATAGCTTGAATTTTGTTCCTAGATGTCACTGCTGTTTTCAAGATTAATTTAAGTATTCTAAAGTATTCCTAAGTTTTGTTCGCATTTGTTCATGTTTTATTGTCGATCCTTCATCAATTCCAAAATATTTATACACTCCCTCTTGCTCAGGTTCTTTTAGTACAGAGGATTATGGCTATCTGTTGCAAACAGTCTTCATCCTGTAGTCATGAGGCTGATTCCTTCAGTTACACTTTGAAGAATATATAACTCTGAATATGTCACTTAACCTGGCAGTGCTTTTGAGTAACTCATTATAGCTGAATGACATCTCCTGGTGTTTCTGCAGTTACATCTTATTGGTGCCTCTAGACAACAAATACTGTTTGTTCATTTTTTCATTAATAATTCCAAAACCATGCTGCATGCAAAGTATAAAAATATTTTATCTTAGAGCTTACACAATGGTAAACACAGCTGTATTGATATCTGACCTTTGTCTAGTACAAGTAAAGAGGTCTTAATTGTTGTGCATATAATATTTATTTATCTTGTCGTAAATCTCATTTTTCTAAATATCTCAACAAGCAAATAGCACAGACAAAAGTGCTTAGCGTCATATGAGCGCTCTCAGCTAGATGAACAAAATGCTTGTTGCTGATACATTGTAAGTTATTTACAAAATATTTCAAACTTATTTCACTGTGTTTACTGTGACATAAAATCCAGTTTAAAATGTGGATCCTAAAGAATACAACCACTATAAAAATAATTTGTGCTGAACAGTTTGCCATTTACACCTTATTAGTAACCCCTGTTGTTCCAGAGATATGAACCTTTTTGAAATATGATGTCATAATCTAATTTTCTCAAAAAGCGTAGGCTCCACCCATTGGAAGTTACAGTGAAACTTCCAGAGCTCTATTGGAGGGAATGAGTTAAATGATATATAAAAATACAAATAAATGAAAATATGTCCTTTCATGAAAATGAAGGGATCAGTCTACACTACAATCAAAGAACAACAGGCTTGTAAGAACTGTGAGGAGTAAATGAGCATTATTACAAGTCATAGACGAGAGCGTTATTAGAAGACTGGTTAAACTACTAATGTAGTCATTCACATGGTAGGCTAGCATCTCCTGGCCCATCAAAAAAATAAAATAAATAAATAATGGAATATGCTTTGATCACATTTCTGCTTTGGATGTGGAACCCCACCTTCTGCCCACTGTGACAGAGGAGGTGAAGCAAAAACGTTTAACATTTCAGCTGGAATGGGCACAGCCTACTGACCAGAAAAAGAAAGTACATTAAAAAATGTAATGGGTTTACAGTAAACCAGATTGCCATACTTAACTATATTCAGTGTTTTATCACTAATAAGGAATTATATAAACAACCATTTACTTGGTTAACATGCTGTGAGAAGAGGAGGGTGTCAAAATAACTGCATCTGATAGGCTACGTCAAGCCACGCCCTCTGATACCTACTCTTGAGATAATCTGAAAACTGTCCCAATGTAACTGTAGTAGGCACATAAAAAAGTAGAGCAATTTTCCAAGTCGGACACCTTGGAAGGATAACTGAATAGCACAGCAGTAAGCCACTGAAATGCATATATCCTTATCATAACTTCATCTTCTGCTTTAATGTGTTTATAACAAAATACAATGCAAATACAAGAGTATTAGCAATAAGGAACTGAAGAAAGAAACTATAATGTTTTCCAAAAAAGAAATACAAACAAAATAATAACAGGTATATACTTGGGTCACTGACTAATGATATATGCAAAGTCTGATATTTCAGATGAAATAGATCTATGTTAAAATGAGAACATGAGCTATGACATAGCCTGATAATATTTACCATGGAAAAATACAAAGAAAAAAGAATCAGAGAAAAGTTCTTGGTAGTGTTTCAAAGGGCAGTTTTACTGTTGGATGTATTCAACAGAAGCAATGCTCTTGCCTTGGTGATATCACAAAAATATGATCAGTAATATGACTTCATTAGGATGAAAACATGATATATTAACAGTATAAAATTAGAACAGTTTATTTTGAAAGTGTATTGCGGAAATATTAACTTTTATCAAAACAATGTGCCCTTATTATTATGAAAGATCTGACAAGTAAAATTGATCCCACAGTAATGGTGATAAAATATTAACCTTTTTCAAAACAATGTGCCCTTATTATTATGAAAGATCTGACAAGTAAAATTGATCCCACAGTAATGGTGATAAAAGGAATGAAAAGTGGGGTGCAGGAAATGCAAGCATTATTTATAAATGAAACTAACACAATGTTTCTAGCAGAAATCCACTAAGTGTGACATTTCATAGAAAAAGAGAAACAAATGAATCTGCACAAGCCAGGCAGAAAAATAATTTTTCCAGTGGAAAAGATAATTTCATTCACTACCTTGGAGCGCATGGAAACCACCCAGGAAAACAGTGAAACAGCCAGCTGACAGTTTTCAAAATAAATTGGTCAAAAGATGCAACTTGATGGAACTCTATGTCAGGATAATAGCCCCAGCCATCATCTGGCTAATAACATATGCAACTATTATGTATGTATGTGCCTCATAGTACTGCCTACACATTATATTGGAAGAATTTCTATCATGGCTATCACAGATGAAAGCTATAGGATTACTTCTCCTTTTCTGTTGTGCTCTGCACTAGCTGAAGGTTAAAGTACTGCTACCACCCCACTGCTGTATCTCTTACTCTTATCTGCAAAGCAATAGATAAGAATCAGGCTACTGCATCTCCATCTTTTATCTGCAGTAACTTAGGTGGGATCTGAAGTACTGCTACTATTATTACTGCATCTCCATCTCTTATCTGCAGTAACTTAGGTGGGATCTGAAGTACTGCTACTATTATTACTGCATTTCCAGCTCTTATCTGCAGTATCTTTGGTGGGAATTAAGTTATTGCTATTATCATTACTACATCTCCATCTCATCCACAGTACCTTAGGTGTGTGGGAGATAGAACACTGCTATTATCATTACTGCTTCTCCATCTCATCCACAGTACCTTAGGTGTGTGGGAGGTAAAACACTGCTGTTATCATTACTACATCTCCATCTCATCCACAGTACCTTAGGTGTGTGGGAGATAAAACACTGCTGTTATCATTACTACATTTCCATCTCATCCACAGTACCTTAGGTGTGTGGGAGATAAACACTGCTGTTATCATTACTACATCTCCATTTCATCCACAGTACCTTAAGTGTGTGGGAGATAAAACACTGCTATTATCATTACTACATCTCCATGTCATCCACAGTACCTTAGGTGTGTGGGAGATAAAATACTGCTATTATCATTACTACATCTCCATCTCATCCACAGTACCTTAGGTGTGTGGGAGATAAAATACTGCTATTATCATTACTACATCTCCATTTCATCCACAGTACCTTAGGTGTGTGGGAGATAAAACACTGCTATTATCATTACTACATCTCCATCTCATCCACAGTACCTTAGGTGTGTGGGAGATAAAACACTGCTATTATCATTACTACATCTCCATCTCATCCACAGTACCTTAGGTGTGTGGGAGATAAAACACTGCTGTTATCATTACTACATCTCCATCTCATCCACAGTACCTTAGGTGTGTGGGAGATAAAACACTGCTATTATCATTACTACATCTCCATCTCATCCACAGTACCTTAGGTGTGTGGGAGATAAAACACTGCTCTTATCATTACTACATCTCCATCTCATCCACAGTACCTTAGGTGTGTGGGAGATAAAACACTGCTATTATCATTACTACATCTCCATCTCATCCACAGTACCTTAGGTGTGTGGGAGATAAAACACTGCTATTATCATTACTACATCTCCATCTCATCCACAGTACTTTAGGTGTGTGGGAGATAAAACACTGCTATTATCATTACTGCTTCTCCATCTCATCCACAGTACCTTAGGTGTGTGGGAGATAAAACACTGCTATTATCATTACTACATCTCCATCTCATCCACAGTACTTTAGGTGTGTGGGAGATAAAACACTGCTATTATCATTACTGCTTATCCCTCTCTTACCGACAGTATCTTAGGTGGGAGTTGAAGTACTGTTACTTTCATAAAACCACGGAGTATTTCAATGCAAAAAGTCCCAAGTAAACAGCAAAAGAACTGAAAATGGAAGAGTCAAGACTCTCAGGGGGTGAAAGCATCACAATCCTTTATGTTTCCATGGCAAACACAAACCACACAGTTGAAGCAGAAAGAACATTAAACTCTTTAATGAATCACTGCGTTTTTCATGCCACTGTGGACTTCATCAGATAAAGGAACCCAACACATCATTAATTAACTTATATACCCAAATAAATTCAAATTATCCAATGAGAGCAATTTCTCCAAATCCAACCCATGAAATTAAAATCTAATGAATAAACATCCATACTGATTTAAATACAAATAGACACTTTGTTTCTTCTTAAATTGAAGTGCTTTTGCTGTTTACTATTACTTTTATTACTGCATCTCCAACTGTCATGCACCTCTCATCCTGGGTCTACCACATACTAGCTAAAGCCTTTGCTGCCCTTACAGTGCCTTTCAAGCAACAGACAATATCAATGTGGTAATACTCCATGCTAAGAGTCTAAATAACAGATTCCCTGACCTTGAGGCTCTCCTGTATTTGAAGCACATTCATGTGTGCATTATTACTGAAACCTAGTTTACAAGTGCAGGAAGCACACCCTGTATACAAGGTTTTGCGTCACTACACCTTTAGACCCAATGGAAACTGCTGTGGCATATTCATATCTGTTAAAGGCCATATTACCTAAACACAGATTCCCAGATAGAACAAAGTGAACATATTAAGATTTAACTCAATCTAAATAAAACCAACTAGCAAACCAAAGCATGCTATAGGACCCCTCAATGACCCCTGAAAACCATGCCCATTTCATAAAGGCATTGGATGAACTTCAAATACATGAAAATTCCATCATCTTGAGAGACTTTAACTACTTGACCATAAATTGGAAGACCTATACTTCAAATGTAGACTATGCCCCCAAATTCCTCACTTTCATAAAGAATAACTTCTTGGGTCAAATTGTCAAAAGATCCCACTTGAGAACAAAATGTTATTGACCTGGCTACTACCCTTCCCCAGTCGAATCTGACCACAAATTGGTAACATTCTCTTTCAAAATCACTTAATCAGCAGATGTAAATATCACAGTCTTCAAAGACCTGAGACATACAAACTTCCTATTATTCTATGAAGAAATCTCAAAGTTCAAGTATAACTGCTACCCCCAAAACATTGACACAGCTAGTAGTTATACAAATAAATTAGACCATCACCTAGAAAACTGTATAAATCTGTTAGTACTTACCAAAACTAAATAAAATGGGAAGGGTAAGAGCAAACTATACTGGTGGTTCACATCATACCTCTCAACCTCTTAGAGCAGGAAATCTGGATCAGCCATAAATAATGGGGGGACAACGGTCCAAAAAAGGGACAATTTTCAAATATTGTTCTTACAAATGTAGAAGGTTCACAAGCTAAAAAGGCAACAAAACCACAAAATGAAGTAAAGGCTACAAAAGCTCAACAGTTTACAAACGCTAGCCTGTTCAGAACAGTAAGATGAAAATCTCCAAAAAATGCTCTATAATAGATAGGACCATTAAAAACCTCTTTAATAAAAATTGTTTAAAATAACATAAGTGCTTTTGTTTTGTTTTACCATAAAACTTCATCAGATAAATCCAAGGAAATAGGGCCAAGAATTTATGCAAGACATCACTCCTCAGCACCAAATCAAAGTATCAAAATAGAGCCAGTATCTCCTTAAAGGCAGACTTCCATTATCTTCTTAAAGCCTTAAATTTTAATAGACTGGAAATGGAAATACATTTATTAATGCCTGGCCAAACATCAGCTTGAAATACCAGCTGCCAAAATACTTCTCTTCTTTCTGGACATAAGTGCCATGGATCTCCACGAGCTCCTTGGTGCATCTACTAGACAACCACAAAATAAAAATAATGGTCAAGAAATTCTGTTATATGTTTAGCCAGGGTGTTCATAATTTTACCTTTTTATATATCATAAAGATGTTCATACATCCTTTCTTTTAAGACACATAGTCTTTCCAATATAAAATGATGGACATACCTGACAAAGAACAGCGTAAACCACACCTTTACTGTTACAATAATATTTTTCTCTAACCCGAACATGTTGTTTTTTTATCTAAAAAGAGCCACCTACTTGGATTCACTTACAGAAAGAGCATCACCCACATTTGGTCATTCTTCAGACATTACTGGTTACATTGTAATTAAGAATTGTACCTTCCAACATCCTCTTTAAGTTCTTTCCTCTTCTAAAAACAACTAAAGGGCATTCTGGAAGTAGTTGTAGAAGTTTTCTGTTTTTTTCTTTAAATAAACCCCAATTCTAATTAAGTATCCATCATATAGTCTGGTGGTCTTGGTTAAAGATGGTAATAAAGGTGCTCCCCAGATCGCCAGTTGCATTGTCTTCTTCACCAGTTTCAGCGATAACAGCACCATTCTCATTGAGTATCGGGATATAGTAATTACTTTTCCTTTTCATCACCACTTCCTCCTTGATGTCAGTTAAAAACACTTTTGGGTAACCCCTTGCCAAAAACATGTTTTCCAACACTCTTCCCAGAAGTGTTGTGACAATTCTTGTGCCACTCACAAATTCTCCCTTTACAACTGATTTCTTTAGAGCAAGGGGATGGGCACTCAAAAAATGGAAGAAGGAGTTGGAGTAAGTTGGCTTTCAATATATCCTTGAAACATAACGGCCATTATTCAAGTCCTTAGACAAAAAATCCAGATAAGGAATATTGATCTTATCCTTATTTATTGTGAATTTCAAAAACTCTATGCTTGAATTGATGTAGTTCATAAATTCCATCAGCTTCTCATCAGAATCCCACCAGATGATAAACAGATCATCCAGATATCTGGTGTAAAATCTCACAGACTCATGAAAGGGGTCATTAAACATGAAGTCTTGTTCCCATTTAGCCATTACAATATTGGCATAAAAAGAGGCACAATTTGCTCCCATGGCCACACCTTGGTTTTGATGATACAATTGTGCCTCATAAAAAGTATAATTGTCAGTAAGGACAGTTTCCAACAAATATTCCAGGAGATATCTGATCATTATTCAAGCCTTTGCTTTCAAGATATTCATGACAATGACTACCAATGTATCCTTCTGGTGTTAGATTGGGATGGAAGCAGAGGTTGAAATGGCCACGGTTATGTACTTTAAGTGTGTTCTGTCATGCATACTCACAGCATGTATCCTCATCCCTACCCCTAAAAGACAGATATCTACATATCTGCCTGATATATGATTGTGAGGAAAGTGAAAAAAAAATAATGATCACATTAATGTATTTCAACTTGTTGCTCTTAGACAGTAAACTGCCCCAATATAAGCTATAGTAACCTTCTTTGCACTCCTCTGAGGTATGTGAGAAAATTTAAAAAAGAAACACCACACTGCACTTAGCCCTTACTCAACCTATAATGACCTCCTATGTACATGTTTGAGGTTTGATTGTGAGACAAATTAAAGAACCATCCCCAGACCCTAGCACAAGCTGCAGCAGCCTTCTCTACTCACCTTTGAGCAGGACTGGTTTTAGAACGGGTACAGATGAAGACAGAGACCACCACTAAGGACATGTCAAAATCCATTTTTACAGTCTTGGGTGTGTGTGTGCCAGCAGACCCCTAGAAGCTATGAAAGTCTCAGTGTTTGTTCTGTAATATACTCCACGTCTTATTCTGAAAAAGAATTGCTTGCTAACGACACTTTTAGTGCTGTCCATAAGAGTTATATATGCTGTGATGACCGTGCCCTGGCTCAGCAATCAAGGAGCCTTAGTCCTCACCATTAACACTAGGGAGGTTGTCTCATAGAAGAGAAAAGGATAACTAATACACACAGCAAAGTACAATTTCCAATTTACAATTTCACAGAGATCACAGTCAGTCTGGGGCTGGTTGCTCCCTTGCTCACCAGGTCCCCAATAAGACTCCCCACTGGCATAGCTATGGAGTCCAGGTCTCAGCTTAACTAGGCAGGCTAAAACCTCCAGTACCCTCTCTGCCCAACCAGTGCTTCATGTCCCTGCCAAGTAGCTGACACAACACACACATACTTTGAGATAAGTATTTACACAACTTCACAGACACTCATGGGAAAGGCTGACACAGATTCTCCAACTGTGCCCCTTTACCCAGCTACTAAAAGGCCCTTAAAAGTGTGTCCAATTATTACTGTGCAATATTAATATCCAATGGTAATGTGACTATTCAGTCTAAGGCTATTTGGAAGGGCTTAGACAGTAAACTCTATAAATATATAATGTACTCTAAAGCATAATTTATCTCTACATAAACCAGCCACAGGTAGCAGGGTTTAAAAATATTTAATAATAAATAATTAAAACACAAGACAAAACTATTACACCACAGATATATCTAACAGTTCACAGATCACACGGAAACTTAAAATAATACAGTAGGACAGGTCTGATTTAAAAAAAAAAAACCTAATTAATCTTTACTAGCTTTAACTATTCCTACAAGAAATCATAGTGCTAAAAACTTACATGTGAGCATAGGTAGAGTGCTGGTAAGTTAGATGTCCAAAGTCAAAATGCTTTTAGTCCTTTGTGAGAAATAGTATTTAAACATTGCTAACAAATATGTCTCTAAGGCCCTCCCCAAATTACATCATTTTTGACACTTAGGTTTTCCCAGGCAAACAAACTGCATTATTTAGCCATCTAACACCTGCTCAGAACTTTACAACAATAGAAGACATTTCACATATACATGCTATCATAAACCAGAGCAATAAAGCACCTTCCACATGTAAATTCTGATCATAAATTTTAGCCTTAAAACAATGGGCATGAAACCTTCATCCAGTTGCCTTGGAGCCAAATTCGAATATTAAAGAGATTCATAAGATCTTTTCAACTTAAAAAGACACATTTGAAATACTTTGTTTGGTTTTCCTTACAGCAGATGGCAATGTTGCAACAATCTTGAAGTTCACATTTTACAGTGTTTTCTTACATTTAAAAACACAAGCCTGTATTTTACATTTATTTATACAGTTGATAGAATTATGTATCAAATTCTATTTGACTAGACTGGCAGCCTTCACCCATCTCGCCCCAATCATCACATATGTACCTGGCATTAGTGTATGTCTCACACACACACACACACACACACACACACACACACACACACACACACACACACACACGCACGCATGCACGCACGCACGCACACACACACACACACACACACACACACACACACACACACACACACACACACACACACACACACACACACACGTGCACTCACAGACACACAATTCCCATTCATTTTTAGGGAAACTGGAGGAATGCCAATTCATCTACTACATGACTTTGAAGGGCAGGAAGAAACCAGAGCAAATGGATATACACACACAAATAGGGAAGGTGTGCAGACACTACATAAAAAAGTCACAGCCAAGAGCTCACCCAGAGTAAAGTGCAGTGAAATACAATGCAATCCACTTTGCCACTGAGGCGGTGAGAAGTTGGTTTCGCACACATCGTCTTCTCACCAAACCACCAAAAATATCCACCTTTTATGTGTAAGGTCTAAGCCTGTGATGGTGAGTGAAAGAAATTATATCTAACTTGTTACTCTTACATGCATACATTGGAACAATGCCCCCCCCCCCCACATGACAGGTATAATGGCAATGATGTTTTTGATATAAAGCAAAATAAATTCTTATCACTTTTACACTGCAATCTACCCCCCCCCCCCACACACACACATAAAATACACTGTGTGATACTAGTACTAGCATGCCAAATCAGTGACTGTTGTGTAGCAGTCACCAGGAGTAATACACGCCTGTCATTGCCCCCGATTTCACAGAATGTCCTTGATATTGCACCATATTTTTGCCCTGTCCCTCCCTCATAAAGGTTTTGTTGGTAAATCATTCAGGGTTAGGGACAATGAATAATGCCAGATGTTAAGAGTTTCCTACTTCTTACTTTTCCCCAAAAATGCATGTTGATGCAAAATTTGTTATTCAATTAACTTTTTAAGTGAATTAGAGTAATATTTAAAAAGTGTTCCTGATACTGTGCCTTTGTGCTACCATTATTTTTAGCTTTGCTCAGAGTTCTTCAGCAAAGAGGTTAAAAGTTATAATATCTGGTGTCCTGTCAGTATTTATATAACTCCCTGAAAAAGAAAACTATCCCTGAAGATCAGGAGCATCTGCTGTTTTTAAAATCCCAGGTAAGAATTGAGATTCATTGTTCTAGGCTGCTGATCTTTAGTGTTTACCTTGCTCATGATAATTCACAGATTACTGGCTTTATCCTAGCAGATTGCATCATAACCTTGTTTAGGATAAAGCATGTAATCAGAGAACAGATAATCTTTTTTTTTTTCTCCTCAATTTCTATAAACCAGCAGCAGCTTTTGCAGGGCTGGCACATAGTCAGGGATGACTGTGGGAGCCCCAGCTGCCATAGGTACTGCAGGCACCTATGATGTTAGTTTTAGTGGAGAGAATACCCACCAGAAAGATTTAACTAAATCAAGAGCACTATGGCAATGGTAAAACTTTTAATGAAATTATGAAATCTGCTACTTGACAAACTATATCTTTGAATGTTAAAGAAGTTGTGCCATTCCTTTGGATCCATTATCCTAAGAGCTATTATTACCTACCTGGTTTAATAAGTACCATGATTACTGTACTATCTTTTATTGGTTTGACAAATAAGTAACAAAATATCAAAATAAGATACCTTGGGGTGGTGACTGCATGGTTCTCTGGTGCATAAAAACCGGAGCCAATTAACAGACACTGTTTCTAGATACCTGATGCCTAAAAGCCTTAAGAAATGTTACATTCCCAGATCAGATTGAATCAGAGACCCTGTGGTTACTGGAAATTCTACAGAGATGTGAACATATGACTAAACAAAAAAAATTGACAATGAAGAGAAAGTACTTGTCACTCATGTGCCTCAGAAATGCTTCATATTCCAAAAAAATGTGCATGTTTTGAGAAGGGATGTCTGATGCCTGAATGCTTGAAGCAAAACATAATGTCATAAAATAAAATAAATAAAGGAAAGAAGAAAACAGAAGTATGTGCTAGCTAGCAAAAATATTCCTAATAAGAAACATTTTGTAGCTTCTTTGGGCAGATTCTTTGCTTTGTTACACGTTGTTTGCTTTGTGTTCTCTGTTTAATGTAATTAGCCTTTCCTTGGAAACTGTTGCCATGCTAAGCCTCTCAAAAACCTCTTGTGTTTGTCAAGGAGGCCTCCCTTTCAAGCATGGCTAGCTTGGGTTACTTTGCTGTAAAGCACATACAAGGTTACTCTGATTTGGCCAAGGATCAGATAGTTCAGAGTTTTAAGACTTACAGTATAATTGTTTTTTTAATTTGGAGCTTTTAAATGACAGAATTAGGAAATATTTAATGTAAGATTATATAATGTTCTACAGACTTTCTAGAGTAATACTAGCATTTTGTATTGATAAAGAACAAGGTAACTTAGCTGTAGAACTGTACCACTGCAAAGTATTGATACAAACACTGTTGCTGCTCAACAGAATGTTCCAAATCTGAAATAGTCTTAGCATAAAGACTTGTAACATATATCAAAAGAAGGAAAAAACATACTTTAATAAATCAGATTACTTTCAAAAATGCAAAAGAACCTGTTTTCATCGCTGTGGTGAAGAACCTTGCCTGTCCCTGTGATCTGTGGAACTAGTGATGCAAAATGTGATGGGCATGATGGCATAAAGAATCACAAGAAATTTGCTCAGAAGAGGGGATATGGAGTCACACCTCAAATCAAACCTGGAGGTTGTGTTTTCTTTTGAGATGCTGGTCACTTGCTAAACTACATAGCCTGCCCACAGTGTGGGCTCACTACCAGCAAGATAAGGGGGAGGGGGTTGGGTGTAGTGCTACACAGCTGAAGGACAGTAGCAAGACAGAATAAAGATGGGTATAACCTTCTGCTGGAAGTTGGCTCATGAGATATAGAATGTCTCTTAATTTTTGGAGAAAGAGATACAGCTTGTGCCCGGTGTAGATAAGTACAAGCCAAATTTAGTTGTTATTTTCTCTACACAAAACATTGCTTCTGAAAGCAGATTGCTTTTGTACAGATGGTCTATTATCTTAGGTTCATAGGTTCATAAGTAGGTACTAGGCTATTGGCCCTAGGACCTATATAAGCCTAGCCAAAAGTACCCTGGCTTTCACCACCCACGAAAATTATTTTCATGTGCCACTGTCGAGCAGAGCCACAGAAGTGATCCCCGGGGTGAATTTCCTATCTCTCATACAATCATCAAGATTTTTCTTGAAGAGTGCTAATGAGGAGCTTTGTTTGATATAGATAGGTAGTTTGTTCCAGAGTATGGGAAGTCTCTGGGACAGGAATCTATCCCTCCAGCATGTTCTGTTTATTGTGGTGATGAAGTTTAGGTCCCTAGAGCGTGTAGCTCATAGGGATTGGGATTTCTTTAAGTGGAGCATGTCTAAAAGCTCTGGGTTTGACATAGCTTTGTGTGTTAGGCAGAGATCGCCTCTGAGTAGGCGATATGCAACGGAGTAAAGCTGCAGTTTTTTGAGACGGTCTTCATAGGGCATCTCTTTGAGGCCGGTATTTCTGTGGCCTTTCCAGTTGTTGTAGGTGTCTTGTGAGGTACATACCAAAAGGGGCGTTGTACTCTATAATGGGTCTAATGAGTGACGAGTAGAGGGGAACAATGACCTCTTTTTTCCTGGATGAGAAACCTTTTGTGATGAGGTGTGCCACATAGAAGGATTTCCTGACTACTGTGGCGATGTGATTATCAAAGGAGAGACTACTGTCCACCTGTGTCCCAAGGTCTCTTATCACACTTTCGGTGTTAAGTAGACTACCACTGTCAAAGGAAAAAAACTTCAAAGACCAATTCACGTAAGGTTCAAGCAAGGCACCCTTTATTAACTTGCAGCAAGGAGACAAAGCATGCTGGCAGAATGGTTTGTCTGAACATTAATAATGAATATGGTATTTTTATACGGTTCTTTCCATGTCACACAGAAATGTTACTTCTATTGCTGACGTAGTTAGACACAGCTTTCTGTATTGCTCTACAGAAAATGTTACTAGACTAATTGCTGATGACTTGTTGAGAATAACTGCTTATTTACAAAACATTTGAGAAAAACAACCTGGCCTTGGGGCTTATTTTAGCCCACCACAAACTTTCAATTCTTCAATTGTGCAGTTCTAATATATGTGTTACATTTTGCCTAGATTCAAGGTACATTTCCAGCTTAGGTACAAGTAACGCTGACTACGGTTTATACTTTCAAGCATCCATTGTGTTCCTTATCAAAGCTTCTAGCAGCTGTGTACTTTCTCAACGCATAAGCAGAAAATCAATAACTCTTTGTTAAGTCTCATGATACTAGTAGAAATGAAACACTTCTTGTTATTTGCTGACATTAGCAGAAAATAGAATGCTTCTTGTTAAGTTTCTAATAGCTGTGCAGATTCATGCAGTGTGAACAGAATAAATGTATTAACCCTTTTAAACCTCGATGCACTAAGCATGCATATTACTAATACATATTTTTCAAACAACCACCTATGTGGTAGTTCATGGGTACTGAGTTTTTACCAAAGGGAATGACAATGCAGTTTTTGGAATTGAGCTGGAGGCCATGGCTTTGACACCAGGCATCTGTCTCAGCAACGCCCTTTTGTAGGATGTCCATATCTCTTGGAGTTTTGATTATGGCTCCTAGTTTGCAGTCATCTGCGAACTTCATTAGCCAAAGACCTTCTGTGTTGGCCTGTACTTCAGAGAAGTAGATACCAAACAGGAGGGGACCCAGGACTGAACCCTGTGGTACTCCACTTGTCACTGGTCTGAAGCTGGATTTGGAGTCTGCTACTTTCACAGTGTGGGTTCTGTCAGTGAGCCAGTTGGCAACCCATCCTGTGACATAGGGATTTATACCTAGTTTAGTGAGTTTATCTATAATTCCAGAGTGGGGGATGGTGTCAAAAGCCTTGGCGAGATCTAGATAGGCTGTGTGAACCACCTTACCCTCATCTACGGCTTTGGTGACTGCTTCAAAGAAGTCTATCAGGTTTAGGAGACATGATCTGCCTTTTACAAACCAAACTGGGTGGGGTCCTGAGTTTGGAGATTACCAATGTCATTGTTTATAAGTTCCATGATGATACGCTCCATAGCCTTGCAGACCAGGCTCGTTAGGCTAATGGGTGGTAGTTTCCGGGGTCTGTGGTGGATCCCCCTTTGTGGAGTGGGATAACTGTCTCTGTGCACCATTCAGTGGGCACATAGCCTGAGGTGAGGCTATGATTGAACATGGTACTCAGGTGGGGTGCCAGTTCGTTCTGTAGTTCATGTAGAACACAGCCTGGGATGTCGTCAGGTCCCATGGATGCTGTGTTCTTGGCTTTGGATAGTGTGTTTTTTACCTGTGTAGCCGTAATTACAGGAACTTTGCATTCTTCTGGTATAGAGATGGGCCCTTTAGGGGATGACAGAGGGGTAAAGTTAGCACTGAACCTATCTGCCAGGATGATGGCAATATCCGTTGGTTCTGTATATTTAGTGCCATTGTGCTGTAACTCAGAGCAGATCTGAGTGTTACCATTGAGATTCTTGACATAGCTATAGAATGCTTTGTGGTTGTCTTTAGAGTCAGTGGCAATTTTGTTTTCATAACTAGCTTTGGAGGATTTTATGAGGGATCTCAGCTTCTTACTGAAGCTGACCAGGGAGTTTCTCCAATCATGGGATTTTACTCTTTTTTGCAACAGTTTCTTTGTTCTGTTGTAGAGTTTGTTTATGGCAGGGGACCACCAGATTGGCTTCCTTTTTTTGGAGGATAGCATCTTGGTTCTGTTAGGGATTGCACGATCCATGCACTCATGTAAGTGCTTATAAAGTGCATTTGTGTAGGATTCAGCAGTCATACCTCTATTGTCGGTCAGCATGGGTGTTGTGAAGTTTGCCACTTCTGTCTTAAGAAGCGTGAAGTTGGCTTTGGAGAAATTTTTTTACTGTGGTTTCCCTAATGGGGGTGGGGGAGGGATGTGGATGTCTAGGGTGATTAGCTTATGGTCGGATCTGACCAACAAGGAATTGACCTCTGGTGTGGAGCACCGGTTGCCCATGTTGGTAATAACCAGGTCTAGGATATTGCTGCCCCTGGTGGGGGTGTGGATAAGTTGATCCATGGCATTGGAATTTATGAATTCCAGAAAACGTTGAGCACAAGAGTTGGTACATGAGTAGTTTTCCCAGTTAATGGTAGGGTAGTTGAAATCGCCCATTATTAGGGTGTTAGGTTGTACCCTAATGTTTTCCAGTGTATTAAGAAATGAGGAGTGGGAATCCTGGGACATGGTGGGGGATCTGTAGCAAGCTACAATGTGGATTGCGGTCTTACCCAGAGTTAGTTGCACTTGGATAATCTCGGATGCATTATGCTGAGCAACTAGCCTGGAGGTGAGGATATCCTTAATGAATATGGACACACCTCCGCCTTTAGTGTTTCGGTCAAGGTTAGGTGGCCAAAAGGTGTGGTATGAATTATAGCCTGGTAATGCAGAGGTACTCTCTGGAGCCTTGAACCAGATCTCTGTCACTGCACAGATGTCGATGTTCTCCATTTTAAGGAGTGCCTCAAGAGCGTGCATTTCGAGGTTTAGACTTCTAGCATTGAGTAGCAATGCCCTCAGATTCTTCTTGCCTGTACCTGTTAGGGTGGTGAATTTGTCATTTGAACCTTGCCTAAAAAAGGCACTATAGGGGTGGTTAGAGCCTTAGCCAGTATCCGGAATCCCAGGGGCGACAGGTGCAGGCCATCTCTGGCAAAGCATCATGGGTTGTCTATCATGTCATCACAGGCAGACAGATACTGGATCCCCTTAGAATGACACCAGAAGCTTAGCCAATTGTTGAAGTCAATCATTTTGTCCTTGTACTGTGGTATCATTCTGGGTGATGGCAGGATGCTACTCAGGGCTAGGGTCATACCTGCCTGGGCTACAAGATCGGATAGCTTCTCCATGTCCCTTTTCATGTAGTCCAAGGAGGTACGTCTGAGGTCATTCACACCAACATGGACAATGACAGAGTCATATTTGTACTTGTTATGGAGTGACCTGAGTGCATGCGTTATGTGGCGGATCCTGGCACCCGATAGGCAGCTCTTAGGATGAGCCTCTACCATGAATCTCATCCTAAGAATGGGAATCAGGCTAGCATGGTGACTCTTGCAAGCTTCTGTTTGTTTGTATGCTTCTGTTTGGAAGTTTGTACCTTTAAACAAGATGGTTACTTTAATGCAACTGTGAGATGTGGAAATGAAGCTCTTTCTATTGTTTGTCTATATGCAACTAATGTCAGATCAGAATAACTGTCCTTCTTATAGACCATAGCTGTAATGCTTAATGGGGTAGTACTAACTGATTCCATATGGGGGTAATGGTGAAGACACCCAGATGTGTATTACTGAGAGGAATAAATGCTAATGGTGGAATGTTTTTTCTTTATTTCTGTGCTAGCTATGGACTGTCTGTAACAAACTATTTTCAAATAAACAGATCATCATAACCTTTCACTGTTCTATGTTAAATGGCTCCAGTCAAAAGACAAAGCAGTTTGACGTGGATGTATTCCTCTAGATGGCCCTACTGCTGCAGACAATCTGTTCTCCTTCTTCATATAACACTAGAGAGATCACATGCTTATGCCCTTTTCCACATTCACAGTCTATTTCTTGCCACTAACATAATGCCTAACATATGAAACAAAAAACTAGTTTTACCCTCCCAGAACAACTTAAATTTAATAATATTGGCTTCATACTTCTGCCCCATGTCCATATTACCTATTCGTGGTAAATTATTGGAAAAGATCATTTACAATCAACTTTCCTCCTGCATGCCATAGTATAATCTCCTGTCCCATAAGCTGAGATTCTCGCCTTACTGATGAAATCTTGTTCAACATTGAAAAGGGAAAACATCACTGGAGATATCTTTGTTGATCTCACTCAGCCTTTGACTTTTTTCATCATTCCATCCTTAGAAATATGATTCACCTCAGAATTAGTTCTCAGGCACCAGCCTGGTTCCAAGATTTCCTTTCCATTAGATACATGAAAACCAAGATAGGTCTTCACTTTCCAGAGATGCTCCTGTCTCTATTGGTCAGTAACCAAATTACTGTGGTTCATACTGCTGATGGACTACATTAGCAAACAGGTCAGTGGGGACTTGGGATGAATGTGAGTACAGACAAGAAATGTTGTCATGGCAGCAATGGCGAAAATCAGAAGAAGCTGAACACTGATATAGAAAGGAAAATAGTGAAACAGGTTAACAGCTTCAAGTATCTGGGAGGACTTGTTGAGATGAAGGGAGTTCTGAATGAGGAGAAAAAAGCTAGAATCAGAAGTGCTGCAGTGAAATGGCTATAGAGTGTTAGGGCCGTATGTGACATAATTTATTTATTTACTGACATTTGATTACTGGAAAACTCCTTTTGGGTAGGAGCCCATTTTCAATGGAGGCCCAGGGAGAAAAGCTCTGAGGGATTACAAAATGTTTTAAGAAAAAATATTTTACAGTCTTCAAAAACAATACAAAAAACAAATACAGTTGAGATAATTATACCAAATTAGATGTGATATGAAAACATTGGTTAAAAAATACAGAAAAATGCCAAAGAAGCTGAAAAGTACAAACTGTGGTGTGATCCGTACTTCTGCATGGTATAGAAACCTGGGAAGTGAAGGCAGATCAGTTGAGAAAACTAGAGGTGATGGAGATGAAGTGCCTGAGATGGGTGGTAGGGTGCACACTGTGTGACGAATGAATAAATGAGGACATAAGAGCAGAAACCAAAGTAACTCAATTTCAGAAAAGGTCAAAGAGAACAAATTAAGGTGGTTTGGGCACGTGCAGAAAAGCAGAAGACAATCTGGTGAAGAATATTTGGGACAGAAAGGATGAAGGTAAGAGGAAACAAGAGCATCCAGCAAAGAAGTGGATGAAGTGTGTGAGAGAAGACCTGCAAGTTCAGGCATGACTGTTGAAAAAGGTAGTAGAGTGACAGTGAATCAAGAGAATTGTTTTTAGTTGATTTGTTGAGACAATCCCATGTGGAATAATGGAACAAAGGGGGTTGATGATGATAATGATGCTTCTGTTACAAAAAGCCTACCCCAAGGGTCCATTCTTTCAACTCTTCTTTTTTTCACCTTTATCAATAAATTGGCAATAGACCTTCCACACTTCTTTTCATCTTATATGTGCATGTGGATGACATGATGCATTCATATCTGCTCACTCTTACCTCCTGCATTAATGCTAACAATCTCTTAACCCCTGGACACCAAGACCACACTTTTTGGTACACATCAAAAACTTTCAAAAGCTCCCACTGTCTTCAGCATTAATGACCTAAGCACCCTTCAAATCAAAACCATCACATGGTTTGTGTAGCTTGCATCTGGCTGCACTAACCCTAAACTTTCAACTTCACATCAACAAAACAAGAATTAAAAACCAACCATCTTACATTCAGAGCCCATATGATTTCCCACTTCCTCTCCACATCAGCTAGATCTGACATAGGAAAGGGATCATTTTTGCTCAGCTTGAGTATGGTCTCCCCTTTATTGTTGCATGTTCTGACAAAAATATTGCTTACATCTTATCTATCCCTAAGAAAATATGCCAGTTCATCACCAATTCCCCAAGGCCTGAACACCACTGTCACACTATCAAGAAAGCAAATTGGCTTCCCATTAAAGAAATAGCTGACCTCCTTCTTGGATTGCTCCTATTCAAACGTCTGCATCTGGATGTTTTCACACCCTTAACTGCAAAACTTACCATGACAACTGTGATGATATAAGGTATTGCCAGCTATGCCAAGGCAGTGGATGTGTAACATAATCCAGCATAGCTAGCTGGAATATTGTAAATAAATGTCATTTATACATCAAACTGATTTATACAGGTACTTATGTTGAAAATGTACCAACTATGGCTCCTGCTAGACAGAAAAGAAATATACCTGTAAGTCAGACTGTATTGTAACTGTTGAAATTAATATATTGTAACAGGGGATATTGGAAGAAAAGAGGTTAATCTCAGTCCAGCTAAATTTGAAAAATAATCTGAAATTAAATTATTTGGCTGGTTTAAGCCATAAAGATTGTATCTTACAGTTATGATTGCAACCAGAGACAACATTGCTCCCCTGGAAGGGTGGACATTTTGAAATAGTTTTATAGCTTCCTGATGTGACAACACATCTGAGCAAAGCTCTATCTGTGTGTATGGTAACACATAACACATATATGTTAAATTCTGGTTCAGTTTCTAGTAAAGGGGAATAGTGTGGGAACCAGATTAAAATGACCAGATGTACATGATGTCATTTTGTAATTCAGCACTAAAATGATGTTTTGATATTAGATGAGACAGAAGTTTCAGGGCAGTCTGTTTTTGAAACCTGACAAAGAAGGAAGACAACTCATAGGTTCATAGGTTCATAGGTTCATAGTATCTGCAATCTCCCATCCATTGGTCAAGATTCCTCAGTCTCTGGGTGATGAATCTGTCCCTCCCAGCACGCTCTATTTATAACCTGTCAAAGGTTAAAGTCTCTCCTTGTGGTTCTTGAGGATCTAGATTTTTTGAGGTGAAGCATATTCATCAAATCTGGGTTTGACATGGCCTTATATTGAGACTGAATAGAGCTGGAGTTCTTCAGCATAAGACTGTCTGGTCAGATACATTCTAACTACTTTAGCAACATTGGGTCCCCAGATCTCTGATGACTTTTTCTGTGCTCAGTGGATTGCCACCTATTGGACCCAGGACTTTTGCTTTGCTCTAGTAAGTAAACTAGGGGACAGTAATTTCTTAGATCAGTCAGGAAAATATAGTGAGATTAGTTAAGTATTGCTTTTCTGTATCTGTCTGAATCTTTCCATCAGTGTTATTTTTAATATTTCCTGTGATTGAAACCCTGGTGTTTATTGTAAATAGATATTTAGTATTTTCATATTCTTTTATTATTTATTATTTAATATATTTACATTGTGGCTGGTCTTTCAGAGAATATTTTAAACTTTGAAAGTACTTTATTTGGTGACACTGTGGCTGCTCATGAAATTCTTGTTGCATTGGTCAAACACTACTATTTGTATTAGTGTTAATTTTATTCAGTATAATTGGGTACCCTTGTAAGAGCCTTAGAGTACCTGGCTGGTGTCAGTATAACTACCTTATAGTCGGGCAAAGATAATAGAGCTAGTAAATCTGTCTCAGCCTTTCCCAGCTGTGTGTGAGTGTGTGTGTGTGTGTGTGTGTGTGTGTGTGTGTGTGTGTGTGTGTGTGTGTGTGTGTGTGTTTGTGTGAAAATCAAATCTCAAAGAGTGTGTTTGTGTCAGCTACTTGGAGCAGGGACACAGAACACTGGTTTCACAGAGAGAGTGGTAGAGGACTTGGCTTGGAACACTCAGTTGAGGGCTCAAGCCTACAACTCTGCCAGTGGGGGGGTCTTATTGGGGGCCTGGAGAGAGAGAGAGGGAAACCCAGCCCCCAAACTGAGTGTGTTTCCTGTGTGCTCTTAAGAGAAATTTTGCTTAGTGCAGAGTGCTGCATCTGGAAATTCTGTGTGTATCCATTTTTGTTCCAAGTGAATGTCCCTCACTGGTGTCAGTGGTGAGGACTGAGGCTCCTTGATTACTGACCCAGAGGAGGGATGTCACAATAACCCTCAGAAATTACTCCCAAACAGAACCAATTCTGCAGAACATCAGAACAAAACTACAATGCACTAACCAGTTTCTCTCTCGCTTAGCACCAGCACGTTGTCAATCACTCCCTACTAACCTAAAAGCCCTAAACTGCTCTAATACTTTCAGACTACAATGCAAAGCCTATCTAACTTTGTGTCACATCACCTGATCACTTCTACTCATGATCTTGTCTAGAGTGCTCTTGCTCAACCTGTCATGCTAACTATACTATGTCAGGTTCCTTTTCCTTACTCTAAAACTCCATATAGTACTCCATGTTACCACTTCACACAACTGCCCATATTTAGTGTATATTGCATATATTTTAACACTGTGTGTTGTCATTTCTGATGTTGGCCTTCTTCCTATCTTCATGTCCTCCTGGGCTTGTCCCGAAATTGGTCATTTGTTATCAGTGCCCTACCCCACTAAACAAATTTAAAGAAAGAAAGAAACAAACAAACATATATGCATACAGACACACTCAGACATGTGCACATACATGTGTGCATAAATGTGATGCCATAGCTGAGCTTTTAAATGCTGATAACATGAATGGTTAGTTGGGGCAGATGACTGGGGTGATGGTTGGACAGAAGCAAGAAACCCAATTGTGTATCAAGGGTGATCTAGAAACAGCTCTTCCCCTCTGTGCAGGATGAGTTTGACTCCAACCTCCTGAAGGGCTTCTCCTATATACCTGGAAATGTCAGGAACATTGAGTCTGAATGGACTGTATTCAACATGTCAATAAGTGAGGCAGCAGCAAGATGCTGTGGCTTAAGGGTAGTCAATACCTGTCATGGCAGAAACCCTAAGACCTAGGACCTATTGGTGGACTTTAAAGTCAAGTTAAACAAACAAGTTTTTCCATATAATACTAGGAGGTGAATGTTTGGATCTGATCAACAGGTATCAAAAGACCAAGAAGGCAACAACTGTGGTAGTTAATGAGGTGTAGGCCTGTTTGGGGGGAAAGTTTGGCTAAGCCACAGAGAATGCCTTTTGAATGACCTTAAAAGGTTCTAGCAAACCATCCTGTAAATCATGAGGGTGAGGACAGACATTGTCCAGGTTATTCTCAGCATGGGAGCACAAATACTGATTTTGGCCAGAGTCATTGTTGGGAAGATGAAAGAAAACCCTTTGAGGAACTTTTGAAGCCAGTGGACATACCCTTCTCTGAGAAGGCAGTACCTAATGCAACTGACAAGACTGGTCATACTTTTGTAGATGAGGTCACTGCACTGATTGAAGCATTCCATTATGATAAGATTGTTGAAGTAGGTGAGATCTATCTAGAAATTCTGAATGGCATGAACAGATAAGGACTAAACCTATGGAGTGACACACTAGGAAGTGATCCCAACATTCAAAAATGTTGACAAGTTAATGTGTACCAGTTAATGAAGGAGCAGTCTTCTTTCTTAGAACTCCTGGAAAATTTTACTCAAGAGATTTTCAAAGGAGATGTTATTCAATAGTCAAACTTCTTCAGGAATAGTAATATGAATTCTATCATGACTATGAAAAAGTGAATCATTTTTTTTCTTTGCATAGAGATTGGAGGACACATAGGCATTTGTCAGTGCTGCCTTTGTATGTTTTATGTACATGATAAAAGCACATGGCCACGTACTCTGGAGTGCTTTGTGGTAAGTGGTATAACAGTATGTGGTCCTAAGGCTACTTCTGCATACACTTAAGTCCTGTATTTGTGGAGCAAGAACCATGTCTGCATTCTTGGCATTAAGACAAATACATTCAAAGGGAACTTAAAACTTCATTTAGGAAGTGTGTGGTCTCTCTCGCTGTTTCCCCTGTGTTTATGACCTTCAAAGACATGATGTCATGGTGCATCCAGTGTCTAGAGGAAATCCAGTTGGAGACAAGAGGGCTGCATCTTTGTTATTTACAGACAATGGCCTCCTCTTAGAATCAAGTGACTATAATCTCCAGCATGCAGTGCAGCAATTTATTGCTGAGTGAAAAGCAGCTAGGATTAAAATAACCATCTCAAAATCAGAGATTGCGGTTCCCTCTTGAAAAAAAAAATTAGATTAACCTCTAGAGCTGAGTTGGGGAGATCAGCTACCTCAGGTCAAGGAGTGTGAGTATATTGGGGTATTGTTCATAAGTGAAGGTAGAGGGAACTGGTTCAGTGGATAGATGCAGTGATAATAGTAATGTCAGCATTGTACCACACTGATGATGTAACAAGCATGGCAATACAGGACAAAACTTTACCGCATCCTGAATCTGTAGTGACTAATGGAAATGTGTGAAAGAAATGAGATTCCTTCACAGGGCAGCAGGGTTCACTCTACATAATAGATATGAGTGTTTAGTAATCACAGAAAATCTTTGAGTATAACTATTGCTCTTCTGGGTCAGGAGGAGAAAGTTGAGGTTATTCAGGCAGCTACTGAGGATGCCCTGATACCTTCCATGGGAGGCATAGTAGACGTAACCCAATTTATAGGGAGTTGTCAAGGTAGGCCCAGAATATACTGGAGTTTTATATTTCTCAGTTTGCCTGGGAACACCTGGAAGTTCAATATAATAGACTGGAGATGTTGGTGGTGGTCCTTTTGAAGTTACAAAACTCTAATAGTTAATTCTAAATTCAGTTTTTGTTATTTCAGTATTTGTTGAAATATACATTTCTCGCTTGAAGATAACCTCTCTAGTCTGTTAGGCATAATTCAATATATTGCTGAGAAGAAGTTTAAACTTTTATTTTAGTTGTTTAGTCAGATTATATTCCTTAGAGTGATAAAACATGGAGACAATGTCACAAGGTACACAAGGTAGAGAAATCATAACCAAACTGAAAGATATTGATTTCAGTCATTCCACTGGCAATGACTGAAAACAGTTTTGTTTTGCATGGAGGCAAGTCTCACTGCATCTTCACAACCCCTGAATATATATACTAACTCCATGGCTACTCAACTTTAGCAAAACTAGAAGCTCCCAAAACAGTGCACAGCAGTCTTAAGTAATTACCATCTTCTTTCTAATAAGTGTGAGCAAGTCATCTCTGAGGAATAGCTATGTGAAGAAACACAGGACAACCTTAGGGAGGACCCATATGACATTTAAGCCTTCTATTAGTAGGAAGCTTATGTTGAGAAACATGGAAGATGTTCCTGTAACAGTCTGGCTAGGACAGCTGCTCCTGAGGATGGAGGACTATAGCTCATTATTTGCATAATTTGAATGGCCACCAGACCTAATGTTTCAGATGAGACAATATCTGTCATTGCTATAAGTGTTTGTAAGGCATATAAAAGAAGCAAGGATAGATGATGCTGTTTACTACTTGCCCCTTGCCTGATCTTTTCCCTGCTCATTCCCTCACAAAGGGCTAACAGTTTTCATTGCAAAACTGAGTCAATTAAATTTTAGTGTTTGGCTACTGCTCCAACATTAGCAGTATGTCAGTGATAAGTCAGGCAATCCATAATTTCAAAAGGGCAATTATATTAGATAACAGAAGTGTGTGGCTCAGGACCCATCTCAGTTGGAGATTGCTGGAGAAAGGCTCAGTTTGGGGGCTTTCCTTTTGGTAGTTGTGTTAAAACTGTTTAAATTTGCCTGTGTGTTTGTGCGGGTTTGCATTCAGTTTACCAGAGCTGGTCAGCATTTGTCAACTTGAGCCAGTGGTCTGGAGGGCATGTGCACTGAAATCTAAGGCATCCACTGAAACAAATAAAAAATAAGTGTATTTTAAGTCTGCACTGCACTTTGTAAAATGTATTTAATTGAATTGCTGCTTAATTTTTTTCTGTTTGTGACTAAGTCCAGCTAGCCCATTTCCTTCCCAAATACGGAAAAATCCTGCCACAATGGATGGGCAGTTTCCCATAACTTCTCCTGCTAGCTTGATTGATATGGTCATCTTGAGACAATGTAGCAATTGCTTCATGTATACTGACAACCATTTACTCCTAAGGCAAACTAACACCCTATGTGAGAAATGCAAATACACTATGGAACTGGAGTCAATTCTGTCACGTAAAAACAAACTAGACATCAAACAGGTTGCCAGCACACATGCTTCACCTATCATGCAAACCTCTCACAAAAATTAAGGTCACGACACATAAACCCACATAAGTGGAGATACTCACTAAAAGCCTACCAAATGAACAGAGACCTCGTAAACACAAACCACCCACACTCACCACTAAGCATAAAGAAACCACTACATATATCAGCACACACATCCATGTCTCAACAAATAAGACCCTAAGGCAAAACTCATCAAATGTCTTGGTCACAGGTGACTGCATAGTGAGACACACAGATGTCCCCCTCACCAATCTGGACAAGGAAAAGGTCATGGTCAGCTGCCTATCAAGTGCCAGGATCCAACAAATCATGCATGCACTCAAATTGCTCAACAACAAGTACTGTTATGACTCTGTCATAGTTCATGTTGGAGTCAATGACTTGAGCTGTACTTCTCTGAACCATGTGAAGAGAGACATGATGGAACACTCTGATTATGTCTCCCAGACAGGTTATGTCCCTAGTCCTAAGCAGTATCTTACCCTCACCCAAGATGATGCCACAATATAAACAAAAAATGATTGACTTCAGCAATTGGTTCAGCTTCTAGTGTCATTCCAGGGGGATCCAGTATCTGTCAGCCTTGGAGGATATGGTATATAGATCTCGCTGCTTTGCTAGAGACAGTCTACACCTTTCCCCCTAGGCTTTCAGATAATGGCAAAGGCAAAGGCCCTTGCTTCCCTATACTGCCTTTTTTAGACAATGTCAAAACAACAAATTTTCCAATGTAACAAAATCTAATCAAGACAAACTCAGAGTTGTGCTGCATAACGCTAGGAGTTTAAACACGAAACTTTACTCCCTGGAATCACTCCTCACCTTGGAGGATTCTGATGTCGGTGCAGTTTACCAAGACAATGTTCAAGGCTGCTGAGAGCACCTTGGCTGTGCAAGGCTACAATGCCTACCACAAGTTTAGACCTTAAAGTGAGCATGAGAGAACCAAATGTGGAAGTGTATCCATCTTCATTAAAACCAAATACACTTTGAGACTGGTCAAACAGCATGCCTCTTTCAAACTACTTCATGTCCAATTCTCAACTAGGAAAGTACCATGAAACATCATTGCTAGGTATAGACCTCCCACCATGAATCAGAATAAGCACACTGCCTACCTCGATTTACTGGAATCCTTCGCCATATAGCCCAACACCTTAGTCCTTCCATAGACTGGCGGACATACATGAGCAAAAATGCGCTCGCTCAGAGGTTCCTGGACTATGTTAACACAAATGCTCGGGAACAGATAGTCTGCCCCCCACTAGGGGCTCTAATGTTCTGCACATAGTACTCACCAACGTGGGAGGTTGCTGTACTTCCCCATGCGTGATGCCCTCCCTGTTTAGGTCAGACCACAGATCAGTCTTGTTTGAAGTAACTCCTGGAATTGACACCCTCACAGGAGCAAAAATTATAAAAACCTAAACCAAAATTAACTACACAGTACTAAGTGATGGTATAAAAAGCTTCATACCACCCACAATCTCATACCAGTGATCACTATACAGAAGTGTATGCAAATGCACTGTATAAAAACCTAAGGGGCTGCATAAACTCTGCTGTACCTGACTGGATCAAAGTCAGGTCTTCCCATAAAAACAAGCCACCATGGTGGACTTAAAGTATAGACAGATTATATAACAAGAGGAAGAAACTGTTGTCCAAAAGCAAGAGGGATATCACTCTGCAGAGGAAGAGTTCCATCCTAAGCCTAAACAGGAAAATCAGAAATCTTGTAAGGTCTTCTAATGTAAATTATGAATCTAAAATTGCATCCCTAGCCAAGTATAATCATATGGCATTCATTAACTACGTCTAAAATCTAAAAGAGAATGCCCACTATGTGCCGAACTGATTGCAGATGGCATCACTCAAATTACGCAGGAAGATCTCACCAACTTGTTAGCTGACAGATTCAGTGCAAGCTTCACCTCAATATCCCCACCTACCATATCTCAAAGCTTACCTGCCACCAGTCCTCTGGCTAGCATCTCTAGAGAACAGATCATCTCTGCACTCACCAAGGCCAAAAACACAGCCTCAGTGGACCAGGTAATATCCAAGGTTGTTTACTAAACAATATAAAACAAGAACTAGGGGACCCACTTGCATTCTCTTTAATTATAGCTTGAGAAATGACTATGTGCCTACAAATGGAGAACAGTAATCCCCCTGCACAAAGGGAGGCTATCCACTGATCCTGGGTATAACAGACCCATAAATTTAATCAACCTCATCTGCAAGGCCATGGAAAGAATTATCATGGACCTTATCAACAAAGACATAGGTGACCTTCAAATGCTGGACTCAACCCAGTTTGTTTTTGTTAAGGGTAGATCATGCTTATTAAATCTGGTAGACTTTTTTTGAGAATGTTACCAAAGCCATGGATGGAGGTAAGACAATGCACACAGCCTATCTTGACCTTGCCTGCTAGATGGGTAACTGGCTTATCAGCAGAACACACTCTGTCAAAACTGGTGACCCCACCTCCACCAGTAGACCCATCACCAGTGGAGTACCACAGGGGTCTGTGCTGGGCCCCTTACTATTTGGCATCTATTTTTCTCACTAATAAAATACAGGGACTCCAAACCATGACTTATGTAGACAGGGTGAAAGCCCTTTCACTTCACTCTGTATCTTACAGGTTGCTGAGAGGTGACTTGTGCCTGCCCTATAGGGCAATCTTCAACCCTGCCCTAATGGAAATGTTGCACATCCGCAAGTCAAATGGCTCAGAGATCTCAACCTACCTTGTGACATTAACAGATCATGCTGGAGAGACATATATGTCTCCCAGAGACTGTTGCTTCTCTAGAATAGACTCCCTATTCACGTAAAACAGAGCTCCTCATTGACCCTATTCAAATGCAACCTAGATAATTGGATGGGAAACTGCAAATTCATCCCTGGTATTCACCTGTGCAACTATGAACCTTCATTTGGCAGCCTGAAGCCTAAGAGGATACGTTTCAAGAGACCCAGCTTATAAACAACAGTACAATGGGAACTGTATTTCTGTGCCCTAAAATTAGGAGAAGGAAACTTAAACTAGGTTCAGGATGTTAGATGCCACTAGAGCATGGGCCACAGGAGCTGGCTACCACTGTTTAAGATTATGACAATACTCAGTGCCAACAAGGTTAGGAAAAGTCATTTGCCAGGATGACAGCTTCTTACAATATGCAGTCATGTTCAGTGCTGCATCTTTATTAGTTTTCTTTGTATTCATCAGTGTGCATTTTGTGCCTTGTAATATATCATCCTTTTGTTTGGTTCTAGTGTCCATAACAGTAGCGCAAATAGCCATTGCATCTTCTCAGTAAATTATGTGTTTAAAAATTGAAAAAGAAGGTGAATAAAGCAGATGCAAATTACTGATTTTTAAGTTTCACCATTTCTTATTATGCCAGCATCCCAAGACGGGTAATTATTTATGGCCAATTATTTCTGTATTCCTAAGGTGTGCACATTTTACTTACACAACTGAAACAAAGTGTGCTTCCCAGGCATAGTCAAATATAATAGACTAAGTTAGTGAACTCAACTAGGAAACTCTTTAATGCCTGGTATAGGTAATGGACCTTTTAATCAGTAAGATTATATTAAGCAGTTTGCTGTCTTGTAGAATAACTTCTTCTGTCTGAGTACTTAAGGTTGACTTAGAGGGTAACATAATTTAAACAAAACCAAATGACCTAAAATAGCACTTGTTATCATATTTTCTCTTAATGAGTCCAGGATCCCAGCATTTACACCTTTAGTGAAGGTTTTTCATAGGTTCGTAGGCTATCGGCGCAAGAACCCTTAAGAGCCTAGCCATTATTCCTTGAATTTTACCTGATTTTTATATCCCTAAGGGCTAGAGAATGGCTTTGGTTTGTGCCTATGCCTTTAAGTATTTTACAGACTGCCCCTGTCCATAAGGGACATGGGCACTACCCAAGCAGTGATTTTATGATCCCCATCCACTGATCCAAAATGTGTTTGAGGGGCTCTACTTCACTTGAATAGAAAGCCTGTTCCAGAGAAGGGATAATCTCAGAGACACATATCTGCCTCTCCAGTATGTTTAGTTTGTCACAGACTAGGTTTAGATCCTTAAATTGGGTAGTCCTCATGCAGTTTGCCTTGGGAATGTGTAATAGATCCATGAGGGCTAGATAAGAGTGCCTTGTAGGTTAGGCATAGATCACCCCTCAATAATAGGTTGGGAGACAGAGGAAAGGGATAGGGTTTTTAGTCAATCTGAATAGGACACGTTGTTTACAACCTGTATTTTTTTTTGTAGGAAACCTCTGAGGCCACTCCAACTGTGCCTGGCCAAGTACATACTGAAAGGTGCATTGTACTCGATTATTGGTCTGATGAAGGCTGAGTACAAAGAGACTATAATTTCCTTCGATCTGGATGCCATGCCTTTACTTATAAGCTGTTCCACAGACTTCTTCACTACTGTGGACACATGGTGGTCAAAGTTCAAGCTACTATCTATATGTGTACCTAGATCTTTCACTTCTGAGTCCACTCTAATGAGTGTGCTATTAATGTTGTAATTTGCATAAGTATTTGACTTCCCAAAGTGCATAATTATACATTTTTTTGCATTTAGTTTTAGGCCATGGCTCTGTCACCAATATTTGTCAAGAGTCACACCCTTCTGAAGGATATCTACATCACTGGGGGATTTGGTGATTGCCCCCAACTTACAGTCATCAACAAACTTAGCCAGACAAAGGTCTTCTACATTAGCCTTGACTTCAGAGAAGTATATTTCAAACAGGAGAGGTCTCAGCACTGAGCCCTGTGGTACACCACTAATAACTGGCCCCTTGCTGGATTTGGATTCTCCCACTCTAACAACATGTGACCTGTCCGTGAGCTACTTGGCTATCCATCTAGTGACATGTATGTCTATACCCAATTTTGTGAGTTATCTATAATACCCGAGTGGAGAATTGTGTCATATGCCTTAGCCAGGTCAAGGTAGGCAGTTTGGACTTTTTTACCCTTATCTGTGGCCCTAGTGACTTTCTCAGAGAAGTCCACCATATTGAACAGGCATGACATACACTGGACAAAGCTGAATTTGGTTGGGTCCAGTGTTTTAAGGTTTCCTATGTCGTTATTTATCAGGTCCATGACTCTTTTTTCCATGGCCTTGCATACAAGATTAGTCAAACTTATGGGTCTGTGATTTCTTGGGTCTGTTGATGATCCTCCTTTATGCAGAAGGATGACTGCTGCTGTCCTCCATTCCCAAGGGACAAAGTCAGTCTGGAGACTGTGGTTAAATAGAGGTCATAGTGAGCCTGGATAGTTTCTGTTTCAAGCTATTTAAGAGCCATCCAGGGATATTGTTGGGAGCAATCAAAGACATGTTTATAGTTTTAGAGAGTGCAGTGGTGACCTGATCTTTTGTGATAACTGGTAGAGGAATGGTGGAAGGTATTTCTTGGGGAGTAACTGGGGGTGATGGAGAGGTGAAATTTGAGCTGAATTTGTCAGCTAGCAGATTTGCTGTATCTTCCAGCTGGAAATAAGTGAGTCTGTCTACAACTAGCTCTATACATTGTTGGGTGTTGCCCTTAAGATTGCGGACATATCTAAAAAATGCCTTATGGTTATCCTTAGCTTGGGAGGCTATTCTTGCCTTTTGAAGACTTGACTAGTCCCCTGATTGGCTTTTTTAGACTATTGAGGTAGTTTTTGCCCCATTAAGCACATTTCCTTTTACTTCTAGACAGGATTTTCTTTCTTTCTTTTCTTGTACAACCTATTTAGACCAGGGGTCCACCAGGGCGCCTTGTTTTTGCACATTTTCCAAGGTTTATTTTGGTCTGGTACTACTGTTGTTTATATAGTCATACAGGGGTTTTGTGTATACTTCTACATAGGTTCTGGGTTTGGGGGAGCTTGAAATTAGCTATGCCATTGCTTAATAGGAAGTGGTTTGCCTTAGAGACATTCTTAAAGGTTTGAGGGTTAGGTGGGGGGGTTCTAGTTTTCTATTTATTTCAAGGGAGACCACTATTTGATATTACACTGGGGGAGGGGTGCAATGCTCTCCTAGGATATTTGTACTCATAGTGAGATTGCAGACTAGCTGCTCCAGGGCATTTGCATTGACATAGTCTAGAAATTTCTGAACCTGTATGTTAGTGGTCATGTATGCTTCCCAGTTAATGGAGGGTAGTTGAAATCACCAAAGAGTATAGTATTGGGCTGAATGCTAAGTGATTCTAGTAAATTTAGGCATGAGGTATGGCTTTCCTGGTTCATGGTGGGGGACCTGTAGGTAGCAATGATATGGTAAGTAGTTTTCCTATGTTTAGTTGTACATGGAGTAGCTCAATTATGTCACATTGTTTGGCCAGTCTTGAGGTGTGCTCATTCTTTATGTAGCTGGATACACCTCCACCTTTTGCCCATTCATGTGCAGTGGGAGGCTGGAGTGTGTGAAAGGCATTATAGCCTTGCACAGCCAGGGTTGAACCATGTCTCAGTAACTATACAGATGCCAGCATTCTCCAGGGTGAGGAACGCATCCAGGGAGTTTAGTTTCTTGTTGAGACTCCTAGTACTGAGCAGTAATACCTTTAGCTTATCATGAGTAGACTTGCTATGTTAGAAGGTTTATCTATTTGGCAATGCCTTAAAAAGGCACTGTAGGAGTGGATAATGTTTTGGCCAATATCAAAAAGCTTAGTGGTGACTGGTGAATCCCTGGCAAAGCAGCTTGGCCTGTCAATCATGTTCTTCTAGGATAATAAATATTGCACCTCCATGGTATGACACCAGTAGTTAAGCCAATTATTAAAGTCAATGTCAATCATTTTCTGTTGGTATTGTGGCATCATCCTTGGAGACAGTAGAATGCTGCTAGATGTTAGGCTCATTCCCACCTGAGACACATATTCTCACAACTCAATCATGTCTGTCTTGATATAGTCCAGGGAGGTACATCTCAGGTCTTTTATGCCCACATAGACTATGACTGAGTCATACTGATACTTGGGGTTTAATGACTTGAGTGCTGCCATGATCTGGTGAATCCTGGCCCCTGACAAAGAACTAACTGTAACCATCTCCTTATCCAGCCTGGTGAGAGGGACATCAGTGTATCTCACAATGAAGTCTCCCATGAATAAATAATTGGATTGTGTGGTGTTGCATCTTAGTGCTTGGGAGTTGAGACACTATGATACGCAGTTTTATGTGTTGTGGTAGGAGATGTCTGAAGGTTGGGTCTGGGAGGCCTTTGAGGTTTGGGTATGTTACATGTGAGCACCTCCACATATGTGGATCTATATGTCTGGTCCTTTGTAAGTGCTGCGAGTGTTGTTGGGAGGGTGGCCTAATGGTTAAGGTGTTTGCCTTATGAACACAAGGTGCAGGGTTTGAGTTTCACAAGGAATAATTGGCTAGGCTTAAAATGGCTCGCAAGGGCAGTTAGCATAGTACTAATCTATGAATCTATGAACCTATGTGTTGTGTGTTTGTCACTGGCAAACTGATTGGAATTTTTTGTGTCTGTTTGTGAGAGTATTGCCTCCAGTGATATTGTGTAACTACATCTCTCACATACTGTATTTGTCGTTTCCGAATTTAGAGATTGCCTGTAAACATAAAGCAATTGCTACATTGCCTCAGGATACCCATGTCCACCAAACTAGATGCAGAGATAGCAGGAAAGTGCCTATCCATAGTTGCAGGTCCTTAATATGTGCTTGACAAGGGAATAGAATGGGGGGTATATACAACGAGACAAGAGATGGGTGCTTGCGTAATGTTATCTACAGCTAAAGTATCCAACAGTGCTGCTCAGTGCACAAACCAGTTGGTACTTGAATAGACTTCAGAGGCAATTTTTATAGGGCAAAGTACAACTTCTAGTGATTGCATATATACAGGTTACCACTAACCACCACTGCACAGAAGCTTATATACAAGTGGAAAAAGCAAGTTTTAAATTAGTATACCCACAGGCCAATCAGATAAGCACACAATAACATTTTCACCAGCAATTCCCAGGTGAAACTGGCCCTGCCCAGCCACAAGTGTGTAGACTTTGACCCTCTTAGTGTAAAATGACTGATGTGGAGACTAAGATTCAGGGAACCACAAAAATATAGATGTCTAAGGGCACTGAAACCAGTAGATACAATGTATTTAGAGTACTACAACTGCAAAATATCAGCCCTCGCAGCAGTGGAAAAATGCAACTTAAAACTTTAAGCAAGTGCAAGAAAAACAATAACAAGAACAGAAACCTTTGAGAATGCAATGAAAACAAACAATACAAATACAAAATAATACTTAAATTTGTTTTTCTTGCCTAGGATAGCTTCAGATGTAAGCAAAATCTCTCAAACTCTCTGGCATCATCACCAAGTGATGAGCAGCTCTGAATAATTGAGCCATTGATAAAATTATGAAGTGGCTATAGCCTTTCATTTCCTGCCTTCAGCTACACGAGTGATGTTAGCACTGGATGGCTGAAATTAAGAAGCCGAGAATGACAGCATAAAATTAGAGATGAACACTATGTTTAACTCTTTGAATTCTGGGAAGAAACGTATGCCATTTCTTACCAATTACAGATGACACACACAGACACACATGCACTTTCTTACCAATTACGGATGACACACACACACACACACACACACACACACACACACACACACACACACACACACACACACACACACACACACACACACATACACATAAAATGTATAGCCAGTAACATATCACTTTAGTTACACTTGTCCTCTAAAATAATATGTTTTAACTAACTGACATAAATTCAAAACCACTCCAAGCCTTCATATTCAAATTTAATATTGAAGCCCATAGAGCAGAAATTGGTCGATCATCAACACCTTCACCAAGTGCTAAATCTGTCATTGTTAGAGCAATGAAACTACCTCCTGTTCATGAGATTCTCTAGTTCATTATTATTCATTCCTGACTAGTCAGTTTACAGGAATTTATTAGCTAGTCCTCCAAGCAGCAATATTGTGTGTCTCTATCTTTGCCTTTGCTGAGGGATTGGATTTCACCCAGGATTCACCCAGGTCTTTGCAAATGTATGAACATCTTAAACTGAACACAGAGCACAGACAGCTGTCAGTATTTTATCACAGAGTCAGGTGTTCTTAGGCTGTAGAACATCACACATCTAATTTAAAAAAAAGGTCTTCCAGTATAACCAGTTTAAAAGTTTGCATCAAAATGTTATGTCTTAATAACAGTGACAAGAAAACACAGCAACATAAAATAATAATAATAGTTACTCTAACAATCCATTCAGAACTGTGCTTGATGGAACTTGGGTTTAGTAGTACTGAAAACATTTAATGGAGGTGGTGGTGAACAGGTTGTTTACATAATCTGCAGTCAAATGCAGTGCAAAGCAATAATGACAGTATTGCAGTACAAAGCAATAATGACAGTATTGCATTGCAAAGCAATAATGACAGTATTGCAGTACAAAGCAATAATGACAGTATTGCAGTACAAAGCAATAATGACAGCATTGCCGTACAAAGCAATAATGACAGTATTGCAGTGCAAAGCAATAATGACAGTATTGCAGTACAAAGCAATAATGACAGTATTGCAGTACAAAGCAATAATGACAGCATTGCCGTACAAAGCAATAATGACAGTATTGCAGTACAAAGCAATAATGACAGTATTGCAGTACAAAGCAACAATGAGGGCGATGGCAGCTATCAACATAAAATATACTGCAAGTGCTGCAGTAATATTTTACCTATGAACTTTAAAATAAGATTTTAAAATGCCAGTGATAATGCAAAGAGGTAGGTAGGGGAACTGTTTTAGTCCACAAGTTTGCAAAGGAAACATACAGTAACACTCCATCATACATCCAGTCATACATTAACATGCAAAATCTCTGCAGGTACATGGAGATGTAAAAATTTCCCTTTCAAACTACTGCTCATGACATATTTTATGTAGGAGCAATTGTCTTGTTATTAATAATTGAGCATGGCTAAATTGCTTTGTCTTTGTATTTGCTGAAATAAATTAGTGACTCAGGTGCTACAAATCTGATTCTTAATGTATTCTGCTACTTAGTGTTTCTCTTATTTTATCTAACTAAATAGTAACTAATCTAAGCATTGCCTACTGAACTGCATTATATTTTAATACATTTCTTAACCAGTAAACCCACTGGACATGCACCCCTATGCACCCTCGAGCACTACTTAGTCAGGTGACTTGCCCAGAGTCACATATTATACCATGACCCCCCATTAATATTCCAAAACGTGCACGCTGATTGGCCAGCGTGCACGTTGTAAATCGACTTATACTAATGGAAAAAGGTCCGGTCGCCCGGACTTTTTCCATTAGTATCAGTCTCTTTTAAAACACTGTCTCGCTATGTTAAAAGAGTTTAACATAGCGACACAGGTTTAAAAAAAGCAACGGAGATCTCCGTTGCTTTTTTTAAAGCTGTCTCGCTATGTTAAACTCCTTTAACATAGCGACACAGTGTGTAAAAAGCAACGGAGATCTTGCTTTCTCTGTTGCTTTTTTTTAAACCTGTCTCGCTATGTTAAATGGGTTTAACATAGTGAGACAGCTTTAAAATAAGCAACGGAGATCTCCGTTGCTTATTTTAATCTGTCTCGCTATGTTAAACCCATTTAACATAGCGAGACATTTAAAAAGCAACGGAGAAAGCAAGATCTCTGTTGCTTTTTACTGTTTCGCTATGTTAAATGGGTTTAACATAGCGAGACAGCTTTAAAATAAGCAACGGACATCTCTGTTCCTTATTTTAAAGCTGTCTCGCTATGTTAAACCCATTTAACATAGCGAAACAGTAAAAAGCAACGGAGATCTTGCTTTCTCCTTTGCTTTTGGCCACAGCTCTGATGTACTGCGTAGGCATGCGCAGTACATCAGAACTGCCGCGGATACCAGACAGCTGCGGAAGGGCAGCAAAGAGGCATTATACAATGCCATTATTTAAGAAAAGTAATTATTTCTTTTCTTAAATAATGTCATAGTATAATAGCAATAACCTACTTCTGGGTGTGGGTAATGCGGGATTTACCCACGGTTGTCTTTGTTTGGCAAACCACACCAACCGTGGGTAAATCCCGCATTACCCACACCCAGGCATGTGTTATTGCTATAATAGACAATTGGAAATGGAAGGAATCAGCCTCTGTACCCCTGATTATTGGAAGCAGCTTATTAACATCTCAGAGTCTTAATTCTCTGCACTAACTGCAAGATGCTGCATGTATTCCTGTGTTGCTGCATTCATAATGAAAGTGCTATCTTTAATTGTTTATCAGATGTGTTATATGCCATGCTGGTCACTTCTGCATTGTGTACAACTGCTGATTTGTGTCTTTGTGTACCACTGTTTCTGTAGGGCTGTTCCATCACCTCTGCTATAACACGGCTTGAACAGCTCTTTAGAAATAATACATGAACACATTCATTCAGTTTCTTTTTAGTATTGCTAGTTGCTAGTGTCCTCTCCTGCTCAGCTGGTGAACCTGGGAATATTGAGGCAATGTTACAATTGCCTCATGTACACAGACAACCCTCTCCTCCTCCCACAAAACACAAATACATGCGAGAGATGCAACTATACGGCCAAACTGGAGGCTGAGCTCTCTCAACATAGGACTGGCAAGACCAGTCAGGAGGAGAAAGTTACCACACACACTATAGACCCAGTCTCACATAGTACCATCACAACCTCAAATCATACACATAAACACACAAAGACATACTCGGCGGCTCTGATCAAAAATCTACCAAAACAGCAGAGGCCACCAAAGCAGACACCCAAACAACCACCACCTCAGAACACAACACCTGCAACACATAGACCTCACAGTCAGAGTGTCAAACAGTCACAGCCCTTAAGGCCAAACACAATGCCAGACACACTAGTCATTGGTGACTCCATAGTCAGACACACTGGCGTCCCGCTCACCAGACTGAGTAAGGAGAAGGTCACAGTAAGCTGCCTGTCGGGCGCTAGAATCCGCCACATAACGCAAACACTCAGGTCTCTCAACAGCAGGTACAAATACGACTCAGTCATTGTCCACGCTGGTGTAAACGACCTGAGACGTACCTCCTTGGACTACATGAAAAGAGACATTGAGGAGCTCTCTGATTATGTAGCCCAGGCAGGTATGACCCTGACCTTGAGCAGTATCCTACCTTCACCAAGAATGATGCCACAATACAGAGATAAGATGATCAGCTTTAACAATTGGCTTAAACTCTGGTGTCATTCAAAGGGGATCCAATGTCTGTCTGCCTGGGATGACATGCTGGACAAGCCACGCTGCTTCAAGGGCGGCTTGCACCTGTCACCCTGGGATTCGGATATTGGCAAAGGCTCTTGCCACCCCATAGTGCCTTTTTTAGGCAAGGCTCAAATTCTAAACCTACCACCCTAGAACATAAAAAGGAAAAAAACTAAGGGTAATGCTGCTCAATGCCAGAAGTCTAAATCTCAAAATGCACGCACTCGAGGCCCTTCTCAGTATGGAGAACATCGATGTCTGTGCAGTGACAGAAACCTGGTTCAAGGCTCCTGAGAGCACCCCAGCACTATCAGGTTTTACTTCTTATCATGCGTTCCGGCCCCAAAATCCGGACAATACCAAGAAAGGAGGGGGGGTATCCATATTCATCAAGGACACCCACACCTCAAGACTGTTGGCAACGCACGATGCATCGGAGACCATCCAGGTGCAATTAACCATAGGCAAGACTGCTCTGCAAATTGTAGCATGTTACAGGCCACCCTCACAAACTCAGGAACCTCACATGGCCTTCCTGAAAACACTAGAGGGGATAAATGTATCACCAAACACCATCATACTAGGTGACTTCAATTACCCTAATATAGATTGGGAACACTACTCAAGCCCAAACACCCTAGCCCAAAAGTTCCTGGAATTCATAAACTCAAATGCCATGGAACAACTAGTCACCATCCCCACAAGAGGAGAAAACATACTTGATCTCATCATCACGAACATGAGAGCACAATGTTCAACACCGAAGTATACCCCTCACTGGTGAGATCAGATCACAAACTAATCTCGCTGGAGGTCCTCATCCCACCCCACCTGAAATAAAAAGACCACAGTAAAGAACTTCTCAAAGCCGACTTCACACTTCTAAAGACTAGTGTGGTCTCCTTTAAGGCCCCGAGCGGCGGAAAACAGTACTCAAGCCGCTGAATCACTTACAAATGCCTTCTACCAGCACCTGCAGGACTGCATGGATAAGGCAATCCCAAGCAAAACAAAGACTCTTTGTACCAAAGGCAAGCGTCCAGTCTGGTGGACCCCAGCCATAAACAAACTCTACAACAAAAGGAGGAAGCTACTACAAGATAGAGCAAAATCCTTAAAAGGTAAGACACCCTTGATCACTATAAGTAAAAACTAAGAGCTCTCATAAAATCATCCAAAGCAAATTTTGAGAGAAAAATAGCTAAAGACTCAAAAGACAATCATAAGGCCTTCTTTAGCTATGTTAGAAACCTGGGAGGAAACTCCCAGATATGCTCAGAACTAGTTCAAAATGATGTGAAGATTACTGATCCTACAGACATTGCCAACATACTGGCTGACAGGTTCAGTGCAAACTCCCAAAGGAGAGATATCTATACCAAGCGATTGCAGCCCCCCAAACATCTCCAACACCCAAGTGAGAACTGCTCTCTCCAAAGCAAAAAACACAGCATCCATGGGACCTGATGGTGTCCCCGGCTGTGTGCTCCACGAACTCAACGAGGAATTAAACCCACAGCTAGGACAGCTGTTTAATCATAGTCTTACCTCTGGATACGTACCCAGGGAGTGGCGCACAGCAACTGTGGTCCCACTTCACAAAGGCGGCGCCTCCACCGACCCTGGAAATTACCGGCCCATTAGCTTGACAAGCCTTATCTGCAAAGCCATGGAGAGGATCATAATGGACCTCATAAATAAAGACATAGGGAATTTGCAGACTTTGGATCCATCCCAGTTTGGCTTTGTCAAAGGCAGATCATGCCTTCTAAACTTGGTTGACTTTTTCGAAACAGTCACCAAAGCCATTGATGAGGGAAAGGCAGTCCATACAGCCTACCTCGATCTGGCGAAGGCCTTGATACAATACCCCACTCGGGTATCATTGAAAAACTCATCAGCTTAAATGTTAACCCATACATCACAAGATGGGTTGCAAACTGGCTGAGTGACAGAACCCACAGGGTCAGAGTTGCTGGCGCCATGTCAGACTCAAAGCCTTTCACAAGTGGTGTACCACAGGGCTCAGTCCTGGGCCCACTCTTGTTTGGCATCTACTTTTCCGAAGTACAAGCAAACACAGGAGGGTTATGGCTGACAAAGTTTGCAGATGACTGCAAACTGGGCCATAGTAGAAAACACATCTGACACAGATATCCTTCAGAAGGGTCTCACAGAAACGGATAACTGCTGCCAGAGCCATGGCCTAAAGTTAAATGCCAAAAAATGCATAGTCATACCCTTCGGGAAAAACAAGGTTACCCCTAGCTACCAAATAGGTGGCAATCCACTGAGCACAGAAGAAGTTATCAGGGACCTGGGGACCCAGGTTGATAGTAGTCTGTCATTCGATACCCATGTAGCTAAAGTAGTTAGGAAGACCTTCTACATTGCCCACCTTATCATGAAGGGATTCTCATCTAGATCAAGGGAGGTCATAGTCTCCCTATACTCATCACTCATCAGACCAATGATTGAGTACAATGCCCCATTCGGAATGTATCTGACCCGACACTTGCAGCAGCTGGAGAGGCCACAAAAGTTCCTCACCAAAAGGATAAAGGGTCTCAAACATCTGTCCTATGCTGCCCGACTGAAAGAACTCCAGCTCTATTCAGTTGCTTACCGCTTGCTCAGAGGTGACCTTTGCCTAACATACAAGGCCATGTCAAACCCAGATTTGATGAATATGCTTCACCTCAAAAAATCTAGATCCGTCAGAGCCACAAGGCGGGAGACTTAAACCTCGACACGGCTATTAATAGGACGTGCTGGAGGGATAGATTCATCACCCAAAGACTCCCTATGCTGTGGAATAAAATCCCGGTATATGTGAGGCAGAGCACTTCGCTGGCCTTGTTCAAGAGAAATCTTGACCAATGGATGGGAGATCACAGATATACCCCAGGGATTACCTCAGTGTCACTGCTCGACAGAGGCACAGCAAAATAATGGGTATAGTTCCCCATACTAAAGGGGTGGCGTAAGCCACAAAACTATGGGCTAGGCTTGTAAATGCCCTTGGGCAGATAGCCTAGTATGAACCTATGAACCTATGAACATATTTCCATTGTATGAATGCAGCAGCTGAACAAAAATTTTTTTTTTAATGGATTTGGGTATTATCAAGACTGAAACTGGAGGCGTAAGAGGAGACTGTGGGAATCACTCCTGCATCCTTATTTATAGTTTACTCTCTGTTGCAGTTTGGTTATCTGTACCTTTACATTCTTAGTCATGACTAAGGAATAGTTTAGTATAAAAAAATATAATTCTGTTTGATTCCTTGCCTCTGCTGTGCTTGTGATAACATGTAACATCATAACACTGGAGGGTAAAAAATGGAGCAGTAGTAGCATACATTTGTTTTGTTAAGAAGCTCCCCTGTAGCCCAAATCAGCAGTGCTACAGTATTGTACTTTTGATACAGGAGCATTGTACAGACTTTATGTCAAACAGAACTAAGGCTGTATATAGTACTACAGTGATAACTGTTGTGACTTATTAGCATACCACTTAACTGTTCAGATTTTAACAGAGTGTCCAGATTTTTATCTCATATTTGTGGTCTGCTTCTCATAAAATTGTGGTTTTCTCGCAAATCATTGGCAAATCATTGAGTACTGAAGTCAGAAAATAATAATAGACATCTGAGTTTCAGACTTCATACCCTTCAGAAAATTCATGCTAATGGAAAACATGTTATTCTATCAACTTATTAAGTTTGTAAGAGCAATATTTAAAAAGTTCTCCTAATTCTGGGCATTTGTTCCTCCATTATTTATGGCTTTGTCCATGTTTTTGCTCTAAGATGTTGTGCGGTATTTGGGTCATCTATCAGTATGATGGTCCCATTTGCTGGTACTTCATATGTCATCACTGAAAAGCATCAATGACAATGGTTTGGTCAGAGATGGAGTCTTGTTCATTGGTAGTTGCTAGCTGTGTAGTCAAGGACACCACTAAGGAGCCTAGTCCAATTTTTCCAGAGCACTGTTTGGTTAAACTACTTGTTCAAAGTCACATACTAGATGTATAGATTGAGGGAATTAAATCCTGGACCACAGGAAGCAGTTCATTGCCTTAATCATCTGTGTTAACTCCCAGGTAGGCAGCATTTAGCAGCACTGTCCTACTTCCCTAGCCATTTTTTAAGCCTACCAAAATATTTGTGTACAAGTAAAGAAAAAACAGTGATTCATTAATTAAACCATTAACCATTAATTCTACCAATGTGCATTTCACAACTGGCCAGATGAGTTTACACAAGAAATGAGAAATCAATGTTAATGAATTATGTTTTACTGCATTGTCTGTTACCTAATCTTTTAAAGCCTTAGTTTGTATTAATGATGTAATAATTGTTGTGATCGCCGCACCTAGGGAGTGTAGCTTAAATTGCATACTGTTTTTCTTTTCAGTCTAAATTGCATACTGTTTTTCTTTTCAGTCAACTAGATTCACTATATGCTGTCATGTCTTCAGTTTTCTTGTTTATTATTTTTAATTTTTTGTTGACCACAGGCCTCTTTGCTTAGGTGGGTCATGATTAAAAAGAGCCTATTTAAAGTAGTCAGTACACCGCAGAGGAGAATCCAGGCAGGTTTTGCGGGGATGTGTGCCCCTCGTTTTAGGTTTATAGGATCATAACTGATTACTACAGCTCTGGGGTGCCTTTTTAAGCTTAGTCAAGCTTCCCAAATATATCTGACAAGTTTTCTTACACTATGGTTATTTTAAGGGGTATATGTAGGCTTGGTCAAGCATTTACAGGCTGCTTCTTTCTAACAGAGACATAGGGATCAGATTGGGGAAAATGTTTGATTCCCCACCATCTGGTCCAACTTATGCTTGATACCTCTTAACCTCTTGGCAGAAGAAATATGGTCAAAGCCAAAATTAATGGGGGACAAAGACTCAAAAACAGGGATAATTTTTAAATGTTGCTCTTATAAACTTGGAAAGTTAATAGGATAACAGGTTTTGCATTAGCATGTATTTCCTTAAGTGTGTGAAGTCTGCAACTCAAACTTCTGTCATTATTTAGTGACTTCAGTCCTCATGATTTGCCAAAAAACCCCACAAATTTTATGAGGAACAGATAAGAAATATCTGGTATAAATCTGGACATTCTGCAAAAATCTGGACAGTTGAGAGCTATACACTTGAATTGGGTTAAGGAAGAACTCTACTTCATTTGGAAGCCTATTCCAGAGAAGTGGTTGTCTTTGAGTCACGTACCTGTTCCTCCATCACATCCTAATTATGTTGCAGATGAGGTTTAGATCACTAGATTGGGTAATTGTGATGCTATTTGTTTTACGGATATACAGCAAGTACATTAGAGTGATATCAGAGGATGCTTTATAGGCCAGGCACAGATCACCTATCAGCAGTTTGTCGGTGACTAAGTGCAGGGATAGGGCTTTGATGTGGTCTACATAAGACATGTTGTTTACCCCTGTATTCTTTGTGTGGGGAACATCTGTTGATGCTCCTGTTGTTGTATATGCCTTATCAGGTATATACTGAAGGGGGTGTAGTGATTGGTCTGATAAGAGACAAGTACAGTAGAACAATGACATCCTTGGACTTAGATGCCATACCCTAGCTTATATGTTGCACAACACAGAATGATTTTATTAAAACATTAGAGTCTAGATGCATAATGGTCAAAGATTAGGTTACTGTCTACATGCATTCGCAAATTCCTAATCTAATGGGTGGATTATCAACATGCATGTCTCGGCTTCTTTTTGGTCTTGTCAGTACAGCACAAGTGGATTTTTTTTTAAGTTAAAGCCTACTGCCTGAAGTACTGAGGTTTTCTATAACACACAAACAAGTGATTTCACAAGGCAGATGTACCCCTTCTTTAGCATATTTCTGTATTGACCACTACATCTCGTCAATGAATAAGTAAAACTGCAATGTTTGTTAAATTGAGCATATGGGACAATTAACTCCTTCACAATAATGTTGCTATGGAGTCAGCTGCCAGAGAGTGATAACATAGAGTCGAGCAGCAGCTGAGCAAACTGTCACAAGCAGAGGTCAACTGAACGGCTATTTTTATAACTTAATTTCTGACAACCTAGAACTATTAGAATTGAAGTTTTTTTTTCCTCCAGAGATAGTGCTGCACAGGAAAGAGCATAACCTGATGATCATGGGCTTTGATTAGTTCTTATTGGAGTGAGAGAAAAAGGTGAGAAATTATCTCAGAATATTAGATATTCTTCTTTATTAACAGTTTTGTTACCTTGAAGTCCAGTTGGCTGGAGACCCATTTTCGTAGAAAAACAGAATGAAAATCTCCCATAACAACATATACACTACAGAATAATAATTGTTTAAGCACTGATACAAAAAGAAGACGGCAATAACTTTTTAAACTACAGAAATAAGAACATATGTAAAAAAGAACAGTATTTTTTGCAGTTTTCAATACATATATTCAGTTCAGATAGATCCGTCATTAGCAAAATCAAGTGCAAACACTAAAGTGTATGTTATCAAAACTGAAACATTCTAAACAATGAGAGATTGTTCAGCCTCAGTATAGTAAATGGCAGCAGATAACATATCGTAGCAAGCATGCTGGAGAAAAAGGCAGTAAAGTAGAAACAGATTTTTATTAACAAAGCAGATATAGGCTTAGTATAGTTTAGGCATTCCCTTTTCTAGATAAGCATTTAGGTGTTAAGATTATGTTTGAGGAGAGAGTTATTTTATGTTGGAGCTACTGGACTTCCTGTGGTATTTTTTGTTTTAAATTGCTTATAAATCTGGAAGGGCTATGCTATAGAGCTCCCTTGCTGATTCTTCTTAACTAGCTATAATTTGGTATACATAGATTTTACTATATAGTACAACTGTCTTATATTTCAGAGGAGTCTACAATAGTGTGGGCAGAGTGTCATGCCAACACTTGCATCACTAGGTTATCTTAGTATAAACTGGTTCATCGGTGGACGGGTCAACAGTAGAGACGAAGGGAAATGCTGGTAACATGCACAGAAGCTAACCCAGGAAGATAAAATTAAGCCCAGAGGCACAGAAGAGTGAAATACTGATCAGTGATTTCACTATTAGGTGAGTAGAAGGGTAGCACTAGATGATGGAGAGGATGACAAGGTTAGGTACTGCTTGACACCATGTTTGGGAAGGGAGAAGTGAAAGGGAGCTTCACATTATGGTCTAGAAAAATGACCTGACTATAAAAGAAGGACAGGAGCTTTTATGCATGCAGCACACACAGAACCATCCTTTGATGTACTTCCTGGCCATGGGTTTCAACACAGAGTTACACAACTAGTGCAGAGCTTAGCCTTTGCGCTTCAGTAGGGAGTGAGGAACCATATGGACAGGTACAAGCCTATTTTAGCAGGATGGTCTGAATTTGGCAGGGGTAGGAAAGAGAATCCTAAATGATAGACTAAATGCTGTATTAGCAACTAGCTCTGGTGTCATAAAGAGAAAAAGCCCAAACTACAACCCAGATGATCCAAATTCAACTAGCAGTATGGGCATTTGATGGAGCTGGCAGGGGAGGATGAGTGTGTTCTGTGTTGCACAGTTATATGCTTTCTTCTGGTTCACTTAACAAATGTAGACATTGCTAATAAATCGCTATGACCCTTTTAATCTTTGTGAAATGGCAGAGGGTTGATTACTGTTCCATAGCTAGGAAAGAATCTACACTGCTCCGCGGGAATTTGAGACATAATTAATGAATAATTTCCTTTCCAGAAAAGGCACATTTACTATGATATTGTAAAATATTCCTTACCATCCACAGCCTTTCCACTATGGGATTATTAAATTGCTACAGGTATCTCATCTACAGAAATGGACTCGATCCCACTAGTGGTTTCTGGCAGTACCCTGTCAAAGACTTGTATATCTTCCAAGTCTGAGAATTCCTCAAAGTGATCCTTCTACCAGATGAGTTTAGAGTTTTTCCACTCTTGCTGGGAACATCCTGGGCAATATCCACCCCAACCTTCCTGAGTCTTTAGCTGGTTTTCTATAATGTCTTTGATTTGATGTGATTGTTACTCACCATTACATCACCGAACTCCTTTCACAGCTAGATGTCCACTTTAGTCATTGCTACAGCTACTGTCTTCATGGCCTGTTAATACCTATCACCCAGATATGGCATTCCCATCACTTGTATTACACGAGAGGCCTCTTTCTTTAAATAGATAGCTACACTGTCTTGTCTGCTAGTGTTCACCAATTGTTCCTATTGTTACCAGCACGATGAGCACTGACCAACTTCTGTCCACAATTCTTTTCCACCACTGAAAATACTAAGACATTGGAGAGAGTCCCTTTGGACCCCATATGCCAAACCTCCTCCAGTATACAGGAAGAACTCTTCTGAGATGGATGATGAACTCGTTCAACACAGAATCACAAGAAATGACAGAAACCTTCTATCTATTCACCTGAAATCCCAGGCTGAGAAATAGCTTTACTAACCAAGACAGAGATTCTTCCCAGCTGTGAGGAAATCTGCAACAATTTGGCAATCTTCTAAATAAGGCAAAATGAGAATGCCTGTAACCTGCAATTGGCTATTACAGACATCAGACACTTTGTAAAGACTCTTGGGGCTGTAAATAACCCAAATGATAATGCAGCAAACTGAAAATAAAAACCTGATATAGAGAAATACAAAAACTATCTAGAACTGTTGCTGATTAAATTGTAATGATAAGCATCTTTTAAATCCAGCAGCAGCTGGAGAGGCCACAAAAGTTCCTCACCAAAAGGATAAAGGGTCTCAAACATCTGTCCTATGCTGCCCGACTGAAAGAACTCCAGCTCTATTCAGTCGCACGCTGCTCAGAGGTGACCTTTGCCTAACATACAAGGCCATGTCAAACCCAGATTTGATGAATATGCTTCACCTCAAAAAATCTAGATCCGTCAGAGCCACAAGGGCGGGAGACTTAAACCTCGACACGGCTATTAATAGGACGTGCTGGAGGGATAGATTCATCACCCAAAGACTCCCTATGCTGTGGAATAAAATCCCGGTATATGTGAGGCAGAGCACCTCACTGGCCTTGTTCAAGAGAAATCTTGACCAATGGATGGGAGATTGCAGATATACCCCAGGGATTACCTCAGTGTCACTGCTCGACAGAGGCACAGCAAAATAATGGGTATAGTTCCCCATACTAAAGGGGTGGCGTAAGCCACAAAACTATGGGCTAGGCTTGTAAATGCCCTTGGGCAGATAGCCTAGTATGAACCTATGAACCTATGAACCAACACTACCAGCGAAAGCGATTTGATACTTGGAACTATGATGTAGAAGTTTAAATAAAAAGATGGATGATAGGTTTTCAGTTTCCTTCTTTCTCTGGCTCCAGGAAAAAAATGAATAAAAGCCTTTCCCTGTTTAATCTGGTGAGCAGGTTCTATTATGCCTTGAGACAGCCTTAGATCCAGAGCAAGATGGAACAGGCCAGTTTGATTGAGAGGATGTGGGGGATCCCTTGAAAATAAGGGAGAGTCCCTTTGCCAGTTATAACCTTTTAGAACTATTCTCAAAACCCAACTTTTCTAAAGTTATCTGATGCCACAAACAATAATTTCCAGAGTGTATGTGTGTGTGTGTGTGTGTGTGGGGGGGGGGGCAATTGATAACAAGAGGGGTCACATATTTAGTCAGTCAGTCAGTCAGTCAGTCAGTTAGTCAGTCAGTATTTTTGACTAACCCTGGCTCTGGGAGGGTTCTCCTTTCTTTTTTGACACCACTTCGCCACTGCCTTTTGAAATTTTCTTTACCCGAACCTTGTTGTGTACACCTGTTCCTCTTTCTGAAAGAAAAAGTTGAATTGGTAGAAAAGATTTTATTAAATTTGAGAAAGGAAGGCTGAAAAATCTGGGTAACCCCGTGAACTGAATTTTCTGTTTCATTAAAACCCTTAAGGGCTTCTGCAGCATAACAGCCAAATCACACCTCCTTATCCCAAAGGAGCATTTGAAATTCAGTTTTAACATCCTCTGTCTAGCAAATGCTGAGACTATAAACAAAATCAGCAGTGTTATAGGTCTATGTCCAATAATGTTTGATAACCTGTGACATAGCAAATACTATTGAATACATAGTAGTTTTAAAACCTGAAGAGGGGGAATCAGCAAATAAATTCCTTAAATTATCATATGAAGCCATCAACAACTTAGAAATATACACCTGACAAGTCACAATTCTGAAGGCTTATGTGGAAGAAAAATAAAATTTTGTTCAGCAAACTTATCCAAAACCATTCTCAGTTTTCCAGAAAAGGTATATCTGGTAGCTGAAAGTGGTTTGGCTAAAGTTGACTTTGACAAGGAAATTACTGCAGGATCTGTCGTGAGATTAGAAAAAAGAAACTTACATATCTTATCAGACTTTTTTCAGAGCAGATGTCTGACTGTCAAGAAAACTGCAGGTTGCCAAAAAGGTATCCTCTAAGGCAGGCAAAACAGAAGGGATACATGCAAGGTGAGGAAAATCCAGATGTATTCCCATTAAAAAAAGTCCTCATATTAGCAACAGTATTTCAAAATACAGTTCTTAAAGAGGGGAAGCTGAGGAAAAACTCTCTTCACAATCAGAATCTCCATCATGTAATGAGAGAATATGTGAAACACAGTCCCTCAGACTGAGAATCGGAATCTGATAGGGAATAATTTTCTTTCTCTTTTGAGGAGGATAATAATCACTCGGGAACAGAAATGCTTTCAATCACTTACCAAAGTCAGACAGTATATATCCTGTAGATGAGGAAAAATTTTTGGACTTTTTATTCCTTTTGCTAGAAGACTCACAGGAAAAGAATGTCTGGACTGTTGGCCCCTATCTTGGGGAAGAGGCTCCTTGGTGTGGATTAATGTAGGATCATCCCGGCACCTTCCCTAATGCCTGCAAGGGTGGGTCTCATGTCCCTGTCAAAGGCAGCTGTACAGCCACAGTGGCATCCTGAGAAGCAACACCAGAGGGACCAGGAGAAAAAGATGAGCAATCTGAGGAACAACTGTTAGCCATAGCAGAGTCATCCATCAGCAACTAAGGTGGAAGCAAGCTGGCTTGAACACCAGAACCTTCCAAACAATTTTTTTCTCCTGCAGGTTGAGGAAGAAGTGATAGCATTAGTGGACACTGGTCCATGGTCATAGCTGAACATGGAATTTCTGACATCGAAAGTGAAGCAGAGTTGGAGAAACATCCTGACTAAAAATCATTTACTGAGGAAAATAAGTTTAGTCACAAGCCCCAAACACACTTGCCCTAGATCCTCACAACCAAGTAATACATAATCAGTACAACTTTCCTAACAAAATTCACTTAAATTCCCCAAAATGTTAGGGAATCAGCACAGCTGAAAATACTGTGTGATAAGTGGTCAGAGGAGCTGAGAATGATCAGTCACAAGTTCTGACAGAAAAGTAGCTTTGTGTTTTGGAAAAAAATCCACAATGACCAGCCTGTTCACTAAGTATAATCCCCACAAAAAAGTTCTGATGTAAAATATAGTCAGGAGTAATGCCATTGAAGAGGTAGGTAGGGGTGATTCAGACTAGACATTAGTACTGGCATATATAATATCACCTCCCTACTCTAAAAGAATCCAAGTCTTGTATAGAAAGTAGAAGAGTGTCAGTTATATACAGCTTACCTCTATACACAACACTGCTTATGGAACTAGAAATGCTTGTCATTAGTGCATTACTGCAGTAACCTTAAGTAATATATGATGTCCTGCCAATGATCAGACCCAGCTGATCAGCTTTCCTAAGCTTTAGGGCTCTATCCATGTACCCTAGCCCCTAGTATGGATGAAGGATGTAGAGAAAACCAGCAGCTATGGTGCCGCATACTTTAGTACTTTCTTTCCTCACTCCTCCACGGGCTTCAGCAGCTTGAGTGGTGGCTAGCTATTCCTTTCATCTGGGCAGATACATTCACCTTTGCAGGACTGGCATAATGGTTAAGGCATTTATTTCACAGACACAAGGTATAGGGTTTGATTCTCACCTTTGATGGAAATTGGCTTGGTTTAAAATGGCTCACAATGGCAGCTAGCCTAGTACTTACCTATGAACCCATTACCTTCCATAGTACTTACCTATGAACCCATTACCTTCCATAGTACTTACCTATGAACCCATTACCTTCCATAGTACTTACCTATGAACCCATTACCTTCCATAGTACTTACCTATGAACCCATTACCTTCCATAGTACTTACCTATGAACCCATTACCTTCCATAGTACTTACCTATGAACCCATTACCTTCCATACATTTATTTAAAAGTGTTTTGTTTTATTTAGTGATTTATTTTAGGGCAATTCTGCTCACTTAACGACTTGACTGAAATACATTTTACCTGAAAGCTTAAGAGTTTTTCCTTGTACTGCTCTGAGGAATTCCTGTGTATAACTTATGTTTTCTTCACAAACTAACTATATTTTACCTCAGAACACCTGCTTGCTGGCATGATCCACATAAAATAACTGGGCTCAGCCTGAAACATTTACATGAATCTGTCTGTGAATTCACCAAAGGCAAAAAGACAATTGGCAGTAGGTGTGTATGTTTGTGTGTGTGTGTTTATGTTTGTGTGCGGTATAGAACAACAACTGCAGCAGGGCTAGCCACGTAAAGATGTGAACTATGGCTCTTTGTGGATGGATGGATGGATGGATGGATGGATGGATAGACAGATAGATGTAGCTGTTATAGACTATCTGGATTCTACATTTTTAATATTTTATCGACATTTTTTATACAAGAACAAAAACACTTATATAACAAAACAAATAACTATTTACACAAGTGTCTACATCAGTTCATGCTACATATATTACAATTATTCATTAAACAGCCATAAGCAGATCACAGAACATATATTAATATTTATCCATTAATAAGTTGAATTTATCCGGCAATGATATTTTTGTTTATTTTGTTTTTATCTTAATAGCAGATATTTCTTTGTCACACAAACACATACATAAACACATTCTGTAAATGAAGATATAAATACATTTTCCAGTTCTTTGTAGTTATTTTCCTGACTATTGTAAATAAATTCCAGAAAAGTGGTACCTGAGACAGGAGTACACATCTGGGAACTGGAACATTAAATAACACCAACATTTTAGTTAATATTGGGCTGCTCTGGTAGTGTAGAGGGATGACTACAACACAGGTGACCCAGGTTTGAATAGCTTTCTGAGCGATTAATGGAGCATCAGGGAGAGATGGAAATTCCCATCCTGGGGGTGGGGGGCAGGAGAGTGGTATGTGGGCATCTCCAGATGACGAACCCTGATGGAGGCTTGGATGTGTTCAGAGGAGGTGTGATCAGTGGGGGACATGGGGCTTGGCTGAGGTGCCGCAAAGGCAGGGTGATATGTGGTGGATCCCACATCAAACACCCCCCAGTACTGTACCATGCTGCCACAGAGTAGAGGGGGTAGTAACAGGTCAGACCAAAGTAAGACCCTTCTTGATGGATGCTCAGATGTGCTGAGTCCCAGTGCCTGCAATCCATGACTGGCCCCAGTGATTACCAGAATAAGTCTGGGGGTAGGGAGTAGCTGGTTGACTCAGTGCAGATGGGGCATGAGGGCCGGGCTGTTAATAATGAAAGAATTGCAGGAGGAAAAATAAAAAAAGGTTAGTTAATATGAATTTGTCAGACTACAATGCTTGGAGCAAACATTCATTTTTTTTCCACAAAAATGTAGCATAACTTTGCAATCATAAGCCATATGCTGCCAATCTGCTTTTATTAAAGACTTTCACCTCCAACAAACAATACCTTCTACTTTGTATATAATTTCACTTTTTTATGGCATGATAAATGATCTATGTACAAATGCTCAAGATAAAAATCTCCAAAATAAAGGTGATTTTTTTGAGGATATAAAAAGCTTTTTTCATCTACTGTAGTTAAAGTAGAAATACTCATTTTGAGAGCATAATCCCAATAGCTTTCTCTGAAATTAAAATTATAGTTATTTTTTTATATATTTTGGATTAATGTGATCTCCCTATCTCCTCATTTTTATGGGATTATTTAGAAAATTAAGAACTGGTGTTTTTTTTTTTAGTTACGTCTGACATTAAGTCAACTTTAGAAATTAAGAACTGTCTATTTATTTGTACTATAAGCCACTTTTCCTTATCCAAATCTACTTCCACATTAGTCAGTGTTAAGTACTTTAGTCTCTCAACAGCTGATTCCAAAAAAAGTCAAATATCTATTTTTAAGCTTAGCATTTTTTGAAAGTTCAGACTGTCTATACATTCTGATGTAGCTATTATAAAAAATAATGTGAAACATGGTACTTTTATCTTTTGAGTATTTATACATAAAATTTCTAAAGACTCGGTATTGGGACTGCTTCTTTTTGGCATCTACTTTTCTGAAGTCAAGGCCAACATCAAAAGTCTCAGGCTGACCAGGTTTACATAGGACTGAAAATTAGGCATAGTCATGGAATCCTCCAAAGACACAAATACCCTCCAAGAAGACCTGACACAGACCAATAACTGGTGCCAGAGCCACAGTTTAAAACTCAATGCAAAGAAATGCATAATATTGCCCTTTGGATGATGGCTACCTCTGGAAACCACCAGATTAACAATACACTCTTATAGAAGCAGTAGTGAGGGATTTGGGAATGCATTTAGACAGTAACCTGGCCTTTGAACATCATGTTTTTACTGTAGCAAGGAAATCATTCTGTGATGTGCAACTTATAACAAGGGTATGACATCTAGGTCTAAGGATGTTATTATTCCACTGTACTTAGCCCACATCAGACCAAACATTGTATACAGTGCCTTTTCAGTATATACCTGGCTAGGCATATGCAACAAATGGAGCATCCACAGACGTTTCTCACAATTAAAAAAAAAAAAAAAATACAGATCCTAAACAACATGTCATACACAGACCACATGAAAGCCCTATCCCAGAAATTGGTCTCCTACATACTGTTGAGAGGCAATCAATGCCTGGCCTTCAAAGCATCTTCTAATCCTACTCTGATGGACCTGTTTCACATCCACAAAACAAATTGTATCAGATTTACCCAAGATAGGGACCTAAACCTCATCTGCAATATAAAAAGGGCATGTTGGAGGGACAGATATATGCGTCAAAGACTACCTCTTCTCTGGAATAGGTTTCCCAATCCACTTAAAGTAGAAATCCAATTTAAACTACCCTTCTAGTTCTCTTTTTCTTTCTCTAACATCCACTTATGCTAGTTGTCCTTAATTTAAATATGTACCACCATATGTATCATCAAATAAATCCTATATATATATATATATATATATATATATATATATATATATATATGTTATATATATGTTACATATATGTTATATATATGTTATATATATGAAACAACATAAATCACAATGCCAACGCAGAAGAACAAATCTGGTTTGATTCTTATTACCATGTATTAGTTTGTTTCCATTTAAATACGTGTTTAATCTTTAGGTTCTTAGATAGCTATCAGGCATTTAGTCTTGGAGACCATTGAGGAGAATATCCCAGTTTTCATAAAGAACACTGTCTAGCCAATCAGCTCCCAGAGCATCACACATTAGGCAGACAGACACCATAAAAATCAAACCTGGGACCACAAGAAAAAGCCTGTCAAAAGCTTACAGTTTCAACTGTCCACACCCATCAGCAGACCTTAAATTGTACCCAACACCCACATCATTAACTTTCTCAAGACTGCTCAAGTTCCAAAATCCTATATACCCCCCTCCCCCAAAAAAAAACAGGTATCATGGATCATGGTGATTTGCAATGGAGATTTTATTTATTTTGTTTCACTGTGATACTTCTAAAAGCCTCTATTTTTTGTAAATTGTAAATCATCTTTTCATATGTATGACAATGTACCTCCTGGTTTTATTTGTTCCTATATGTTTCCAGTTGTGTACACATTCACATAAGGCTTAATTTGAAAATTGGCTCTTCAATACTGGGCAGTTAGGTTAAAATACACATACACAGATGTGCATGCATGCACACACACACACACACACACACACACACACACACACAAACACACGCACACACATGCACACACGCACACACGCACACACGCACGCACACACACAAACACACGCACACACACACACACACACACACACACACACACACACACACACACACACACACACACATACGCACACATAATAGGAGACTTTAATGAGCCTTTAGGTGAACATGAAGTTTTCATTATATCCTGGAGGCCATTAAAGGAGGGTGCATCAAACTGGTAGATGGGATGCTAAGAATGGAAATTAGGAATGTGAATCAGTTGGCTGAAAAGTACAGGTTGGGTAGCTTAGAGCTATAGTCCCTACAAATGATGAGGGTGAGAAGTGACACAATGTGGTGGCCAAAGGGAAGGGAGTCATAATTTGTAAACTGAGGGTATACATTTCAGTTTGGTATGACAAAGAAGTTTTAAAGAGAGGATAACTGACAACTGAAAGAGGCTTCTTAGGTAGGAGGAGGGAGGTAAAAACAGAGACTTTTACAAAGAAATGGCATGGAAGGTATTTATTTTTACTTTGTTGACTTGGTAAGTGAAATGGTCCTTCTCAGACCTGTTTCAATCACAATCCAGGCCACAGGGGCAAGCCAAATACAACGTATTTTTGGATAGTTTAGTGTAGCCAATCAATTATTATGCTTTTATGAGGTGGGAGGAAACTGGAGTACCCAGAAAAATACTAACTACAGAGACACAGAAATGACGTGCAAAACTCCACACTGACAGTGGTCGTAGTAGTGGTAAGGGGAGGAGATTGATTATTGGAGATGGAAGTAGTGGGGCTGTGGCAGGCTATCTGTGGTACTCAGACAGATTTGATAAACATGTTTTTTTTCTGTTAGTAATTTGTATGTTTGTACATCTGCTATTTGGAGCATCTTGCATATAGTCATATCCAAGAGTAAGATTATTCATGATGCCTTGCAACAGTCATGGCTTTGACAGTTAGGACTAGAACCATATCATAAGAAAAGCAATTTTAGGATTGGTGTTTTTAAACATGATAGAGATTCAGAGACAGACAGAAAGGGGCTCTTATCTAGAAATAAGAAGCCCTGTTGCCACAAGTGATCACAAATCAGTATATTATCAAATCAGTTTAAGGGTTCTGGACTTCTTGAAGTCAAATTTTATAGTTCAGTGCCTCAAGAAAGGTCTCGCAAGCAGGTATGAAGATAGTGTTGAAGACACCAAAGGTGAAAAAAGCTGCTATCAGAAAGGCAGCAGGCAAATTTGTGAAAACAAATAGGAAAGTCAAATAAGAAAACCCAATTCACTAAGTTTCTCAGATGAGGCAGCTGCATAGGTATATCAAGTAAATGAAAGCATGGAACTTTTAGGGAATATAAGAAGATGCAGAAGGTGACAATGTGACAATTTCAATAAAAAATTTAAGGGGAAATGCTGGTCTGGGAAGCAAAGGTCCAAATCGAGGAAAGTGTATCAGTTCAGTCAAGATAAAGATAAAACTTTCTTAGGTACAAGGGGCAGCATAAATGGAGAAAAGAAGGGATGTTGAAGCTTAAACAGTGACAGTAGTGGAAGGAAACAGGCAATAAAAAAGCAAGGTTACCAAATTAATACTTCTGACTTGTATTCGCAAACGGATTATTTATATCTGGTCAGCAGAAGTACTAATCCTTTTACAGAGGTAAGAGCCATGAAGGAAAACTAAAGCCTGAATGTGGACAAAACAAAGGTGACTTATGGGACTCCCCTAGAATTCTTAAAATTCTCAAGGGAGAACTCGTAATGCCACTAGCGATTTGAACCAAACTGCTTTATTTACTTTAGTCTTACAATCAGTATGCATCCTATGCAGGCCTTATGCATGATACACTTTTTAAACATTAGTGGTTGAACCGTAGCTTAAAGTTATTATTAAAAACCTTTAACTATGTTCAGTATTTCTCAAGTTTAAATATCCAGTCCAGCCCAGTACCAAAGTTTTCAATAAATTTCCCATCTTTCTCATTGCAAAAATACTGACAAAATCCCATTTTAGACACTATTCATATATTGTTTTTTTAAGTTCCTGTGAAGAATATGGCTACACAACATTTTGAATTGTATATTACCTAATAAATTATCTGGGGTAAAAGTCAAGTCCTTTTTCTGATGATGGTTTTCCTTTTCCCCTGTTCTCTCAAACCAAAGCCCCCACTTTCTCGTAAGTATCTTACCATTTGACATTTTAGATATTCTCATCTGAAATTCTTTAATACTATTAAATAGCTTTACAAAGTCATTTAGTGATGATTCAGTACCATTTGTTATCTTTGAGGGATCAATTATTGATTGTTCTAATGGGGCTTTGCATTTTTTGGTTATAATTTTTTTCTTCCCTAATAATACTAAAGTTGTCAGTGCCTTAACATACAAGCCTAATAAAAGTCTTGTTCCCTTAACCTTCAGTCCTTTCCTAATACTTTTTTATTAAATATTGCAAGTCCAATTTAAATATCCTTAAGTTAGGGCAAGTCGAAAAAATATGTCTTCAGTTCCCCCTTTTGATTCTGAGTATATTTCCAATTAAAACGCAGTTGTAGAAACATTTTATCTAACTTATCCGATGTGTAAAAATATGTATGCAGACATTTCCAAGCAAATCTGGATTCTGTCCTAGTGACTTTGCATACTTCCGCCCGTTCTTCAACAGATATTATTTTCCTTATTAGATTTTGTCATACCTGCAATTGCTGAATAATTCAACTGCTATTCCCCTTTCCGACCAAAATATGCCCATTGTTGTAAGAAAGTTCTTCTATATTGGGCCTTATAAACAAAAGGGATTGCTGCTAGATCTAAAGAAGTCATTGTCCACCTTTACCTTGCCTTCATTAGGCCATTCATTGAGTATAATGTCACCTTTTGCATGAATCATTCCAGAAACATGCAACAACTGGAACTCTCATAGAGATAACTTACTAAAAGGAAACAAGGCCTAAACAATACATCTTATATGGACTCACTCAAAGGCCTGCCACTATACTTGGTATCCTACAGACTGCAGATAGGTGACCTGTGTTTGGCATACAAGGCATTCTCCAGCCCGATAATGATGGATTTACTGCATATTGGTAAGTCAAAAGCCATTGAATGGAATGCTGCAGAATATGTGGCCATATTAATTAAGGATACTGACTGGCACATTTTAAACTACTGATGGCTACAGGTATGTGAGTCAGACAAGACAAGAGAAAACTCCTTTGTACACAGCTTGCCCATAGCTATGCAGAATAGTGCCTGTTATCTATCATGCTATCCATCCCTCATCAGAATTACTCTTGAGGGCTGAAGACAAACACAGCACTAGTTTACACAGAGAAGTTCAGTGATCAACAGTTTTATACATATTTGGGAACATTATTAATACTGCTGTAAACAATGTTTTTTTTTTAACTTGCCTTAGCTATCTAGTTGTAAATTTCAATTCTGCAGAGTCATGTTCACCTCCCTCATCCTGGCAGTAAGCTCTGCTCATTAATCTGTGGGATGGATGTCTTGTGGTTACAAAACCTCAGCAGTTGCTGAAATATCCTGTGGTGTCATAGCTGATCTCTTGCTTTGCAGAAGCTGAGCTGGAGCACTACCAAACATAAGAATTCTCGCCAGCAGCACCTTAACACATACCTAAATCAGTAATGAAACAGCATTGGAGTAATTTGTTTCAAGTTTTCTGTTGTTGTCTTAGAGATGCCCTGACTGTATATAGCATCTGTATCTTTCAGGACTGTGAAATGATCTGGCACTGACCTGGATTACCGACTGCATTTTACCACTTCATCATATTTCTCAACCTCTTAGTGCAAGAAATCTGGACAAAGCCTAAAATAATGGCAGGACAAAGGCCTAAAATAGGGACACATTTTAAATATTACTTTTGTAAATGTAGAAAATTGCTAGAATAACAGGATTTGTATTAGCATCCATTTTCTGAAGGATATGAAGTCTGAAACTCACATGTATGCCATTATTTAGTTAATTCAATCCTTAGTGATTTGCCAGAAAAAACACAAATTTTATGAGGAACAGACCAGAAGTATGGGCATTCTGTGAAAATCTGGACAGCTCAGTGGTATGTACATCATTGTAAATCACAGGCCTTAGAAGGCTGTGCCCAGCTTGTGACTGGGAGATTGGATCATAGAGTAACCCTGAGGTTTACCCACTGTTTTCCAGGTACATAGCAAATTCAGTAGCTCTTTAGCCTCTAACATTAGATTACTTAAGGCAAACATACAGTGGAATAGTACAGAAAACGGCTTTCTACAGTTTTTGGAACATATTTAGATTGTTTGGGAATGAGATTTATTATTATTATTATTATTATTATTATTATTATTATTATTATTATTATTTTATTTAAATTTGTTGACCGGGAGTGTCCGACTGGATGTGGGTCCATTTTCAGCGGAGGCCCGGGGAGAAAAGCTCCACAGTAAACTAAACAGACAGTAGTTACATTGGATTACATAGCGATTAACAATTTAACATAGAAATTACTTACAACATATTTACAGATGAAGAACATAGTACATCAGTAGACAACTAGAATCTTTATCTGTGAAGTACATAGCAGGCATTAAAAAATGTAACAATGAGAAGTTCCTGCTGTATAATAAGTACTAGGCTTATGAGCATCTGAACTTGCTATAATCAAGGTAGTTAGTGGAGTGGAAAGAAAGGTAGTAGTTGGATGGGGGAGATGTAAAAATACCCTCTAAAAACAACCTCAAGATTATGCTGCTAAACGTAAAAATACCCTCTAAAAACAACCTCAAGGCTATGCTGCTAAATGCTAGGAGTCTAAACCAGAAACTACACTCAATGGAAGTAGTCCTCATCGTGGAAGATGCTGGCATTTGTAGTCACTGAGAAGTGGTTTAATAAGGCTATGGAGAGCACCCCAGCTATATCAGGTTACATTTCCTTCCACACGTTCAGACCACAAACTGAAGGCATGAGAACTAAAGGAGGTGGTGTATCAATATTCATTAAAGATAAATACACCTCTAGCTTGGTTAAACAGTGCAATTCCTTTGAATTACTTCAGGTGAAATTGACTGTAGGTAAGACCCCCTGTTCAGGTCATTGCCAGCTATTGGACCCCCTCCATGAATCATCCACTCAGCCTATTGGAGTTACCTCAGTGAATCAAAATACAACCAAATGCCCTGGTTTTGGGTGACTTTAATTACCTGTCCATAGACTGGGTAAATTATACGTGTTCTAACTCACTCACCCAAAGGTTCCTGGACTTTAACTCCAGTGCCCTGGACCAGCTGGTTGACACACCCACAAGGGGCTCAAACATCCTGAACCTGGCGCTCACCAACATGGAGGTTGTGTGGCCATCCCTGGTGAGATCTGACCACAAATCAGTGTCGCTAGAAGTAACTATAACACAAGAATCCCCCCATCCCTTAACAAAAACTAGACTAAAATACTTCTCCAAGGCCAATTAAAACCTCTTACGTGACAGTGTAAATAGTTTCATAGCCCCTCCCCCACTGATGGAGGAAACACCTATGCTGAGTTATACAACGATACTTTATACAAGCACCTGTACAATTGTATTGACTCTGCCATACCTGATAGAATTAAAGCAGGATCTTCAAGGAAAACAAACCTGCCTGGTGGCAACTGCCATTAATAGGCTATACAATAGGAGAAAGAAATTGCTGTCTAAGAGTAGGAAGGAACAGTCTGAAAAATGGAAACACTCCCTCCTCAAATTAAACAAGCAACTAAGACTCCTAGTGAAGTCCTCCAAAGCTAACTACAAATCCAAATTGGCTTCACTAGCTAGGGATAACCACAGGGCATTCTTTGTTTGGATCCGTAACCTCAAGGATAAGGCCCAGATTTGCACTGAACTCATGGTTAATCTTCTTCTTCTTTCGGCTGCTCCTATTAGGGGTCACCACAGCAGATCAACTGTTTCCATTTCTTCCTGTCCTCTGCATCTTGCTTTGTCACATCAACCACCTGCATGTCCTCTCTCACCACATCCATAAATCTTATCTTAGGCCTCCCTCTTTTCCTGTTACCTGACAACTTAATCCTTAGCATATTTTTCCCAATATACTCTGCATCCCTCCTCAGCACATGTTCAAACCAACGTAATCTTGCCTTTCTGGCTTTGTCTCTAAACCTTCCAACCTAATATACTTATTCCTAATCCTGTCCATCCTCGTCACACCCAGTGCAAATCTTAACATCTTCAACTCTGCCACGTCAAGCTCTGACTCCTACCTTTTTGTCAGTGCCACTGTCTCCAACCCATATAACATAGCTGGTCTCACTACCCTCTTGTAGACCTTCCCTTTCACTCTTACTGGTACTCATCTGTCACAAATCATTCCTGACACACTTCTCCACCCACTCCATCCTGCCTGTACTCTCTTCTTCACCTCTCTTCCACACTCACCATTACTCTGAACTGTTGATCCCAAGTATTTAAACTCATCCACCTTCACCACCTCTACTCCCTGCATCCTCACCATTCCTCTATCCTCCCTCTCATTCACATATATTCTGTCTTAGTCCTGCTGACCTTCATTTCTCTTTTCTCTAGAGCATATCTCCACCTCTCCAGGGTCTCCTCCACCTGTTCCCTACTCTCACTACAGATCACGATGTCATCTGCAAACGTCATAGTCCACGGGGACTCCTGTCTGATCTCATCTGTCAACCTGTCCATCACCATTGCAAATAAGAAAGGGCTCAGAGCTGATCCTTAATGTAATTCCACCTCCACCTTAAACGCATCTGTCACTCCCACTGCAGACCGCACCACTGTCACACTACCCTCGTACATATCCTGTACCACTCTTACATACTTCTCTGACACTCCCGACTTCCTCATACAATACCACATCTCCTCTCTAGGCACCCTGTCATATGTGTTCTCTAAATCAACAAAGACACAATGTAATTCCTTCTGACCTTCTCTGTACTTCTCCATCAACACTCTCAGAGCAAACATTGCATCTGTAGTGCTCTTTCCTGGCATGAAACCATACTGCTGATCACTAATCATCGCCTCTCTTCTTAACCTAGCTTCCACTACTCTTTCCCATAACTTCATGCTGTGACTGATCAGTTTAATTCCTCTCTAGTTACTACAGCTCTGCACGTCATCCTTATTCTTAAAAATCAGTACCAACACACTTTTTCTCCATTCCTCAGGCATCCTCTCACTTTCCAAGATTTCATTAAACAATCTAGTTAAAAACTCCATTGCCATTTCACCTAAACACCTCCATGCTTCCACAGGTATGTCATCTGGACTAACAGCCTTTCTGTTCTTCATCCTCTTCATAGCTATCCTTACTTCCTCCTTGCTAATCCACTGCACTTCATGATTCACTATCTGCACATCATCCAGCCTTCTCTCCCTCTCATTCTCTTCATTCATCAACCCCTCAAAGTACTCTTCCCATCTGCTCAACACACTCTCCTCGCTTGTGAGTATGTTTCCCTCATTATCCTTTATCACCTTTACCTGCTGCACATCTTTCTTAGCTTGGTCCCTCTGTCTAACCAATTGGTACAGGTCCTTTTCTTCCTCCTTAGTTTCCAACCTTTCATACAACTCTTCATATGCCTTATCCTTAACCTTCGCCACCTCTCTCTTTGCCATGCACCTCATCTCCTTATACTCTTATCTACTTTCTTCATCTCTTTGACAATCCCACTTCTTCTCCAACCTCTTTCTCTGTATACTCTCCTGTACTTTTTCATTCCACCACCAGTTCTCCTTGTCCTCCTTCCTCTTTCCAGATGTCACACCAAGCACCTTTCTAGCCATCTCTCTTACTAGCTCTGCTGTAGTGACCCAGCTATTCAGTAACTCTTCACTGCCACCCAGTGCCTGTCTTAACTCTTCCCTGAACATCACCTCACAATTACCCTTTTTAAATTTCCACCATTTGATCCTTGGTGCTGCTCTCACACTCATCCTCCTCTTCTTGATCACCAATGTCATTCTACAAACCACCATCCTATGCTGCCTAACTACACTTTCCCCTGAAACCACTTTACAGTCTCCAATCTCCTTCAGACTGGCCCTTCTAAACAAGATATAATCCACCTGTGTGCATCTTCCTCCACTCTTGTATGTCACCGTATGCTCCTCTCTCTTGTCAAAATATGTATTCATCACAGCCATGTCCATACTTTCCACAAAATCCACTACCATCTGACCTTCTGCATTCCTTTGCTTAACACCATACCTACCCATCACTTCCTCATCCCCTCTGTTCCCTTCGCCAACATACCCATTGAAATCTGCTCCAATCACCAGTCTCTCACCCTTGGGTACAGTCATCACCACTTCATCCAACTCATTCCAAAATTTTTCTTTCTCATCCATCGCACACCCAACTTGTGGAGCATATGCACTAACAACATTCATCATTACACCATCAATTTCCAGCTTCATAAACATCACTCTATCCGACACTCTTTTCACCTCCAAAACACTCTTAGCATACTGTTCCTTCAGGATAATGCCTACACCATTTCTCCTCCCATCCACACCATGATAAAACAATTTGAAACCACCTCCGATACACCTAGCTTTGCTCCCCTTCCATCTGGTCTCTTGCACACACAATATACCAACCTTCCTTCGGTCCATCATATCAGCTAGCTCTCTCCCTATACCAGTCATACTGCCAACATTCAAAGTTCCGACCTTCACTATCACAGTCCTAGCCTTTACCTGCCTTCAGGCATGCCTTCCCCCTCTTCTCCTCCTTCGGCCAACAGTAGCCCAATGTCCACCAGCACCGTGTTGGCCAACAGTACTGGTGGTGGTCGTTGTTAACATGGGCCTCGGCCGATCCGGTATGTATTTCTGTACTGTTGTCTGCATGTATGATTTGACAAAATTTTATTCCGGATGCCTTTCCTGACGCAAACCTCCCCATTTATCCAGGCTTGGGACATATACAGAGCCTGTGGATATGGCAAACCTGCTGTCTGATGGGTTCGGTGGGGGCTTCACTCCCCTGTCCCTGCTACATATACCCCAGGGCATCCCAAATGCCTGCCTCCCCACCTGGTATATCTGACGATCAGGTCTTGAATACCCTCTGCATGAGTTAAAACAGGAATTAGCCTCACCATTAAGAATGCTTTTTGGCTGCGGTGGTGCAGTGGTTAGCATTGTCATCTCACAACAAGAGGTTTTCCAGTTCAATTCTTGCTGGAGCGCCTTCTGTGTGGAGTCTGCATATCATCCCTGCAGTCGAGTGAGTTTTAAAGACATGCAGGTAGGTGCGCGTGTGTGTGTGTGTGTGTGTGTGTGTGTGTGTGTGTGTGTGTGTGTGTGTGTGTGTGAGCCTTTTGTGAAGGCTGGGTCCCGGGCTGACAACTCAATACCATAAAAACTCACTACTAATCAATATACAGACCGGTGATCCACTGTGGTGACCCCTACCCAGGAAAAGCCAAAAGACAACATTGAAAATGCTTTTCAATCACAGCCTAAGCACTGGGTTCATCCCAGAGGAATGAAAAACAGCTACTGCCATTCCTTTGCACAAAGAGGGTGCATCCATGGACCCTGGGTACTATATACCCATTAGCCTGACCAGCCTTATCTGCAAGGCCATGGAACAAATCATCATGGACCTTATTAACAAGGATATAAGAAATCTCCAAATGCTTGACCCCACCCAATTTGGCTTTGTCAAGGGGAGATCATGCCTGTTAAACTTAGTGGACTTCTTTGAAACAGTCACCAAAGCCCTAGACGAAGGCAAATCTGTGCATACAGCCTACCTAGACTTAGCAAAGGCCTTTGACACAATCCCCTACACAGGCATCATTGATAAATTCACCCAGCTGGGTATCAACCCATATATTGTCATGTTGGTTGCAAACTGGCCCACTGATAGAACTCATATGGTCAAAATAGGGGACTCCACCTCCTCCAGGAAACCTGTAACTAGTGGTGTTCCACAGGGATCGGTTCTGGGACCCCTACTGTTCATAATCTACTTCTCAAAAGCACAGGCTAAAACTAAAGGACTGTGGCTGACAATGTTTGCTGATGACTGTAAACTGGGAGCAATCATTGAAACCCTTAAAGATGTTAACATCCTTCAAGAAGGTCTTACACAGACGAATGACTGGTGCCAAAGTCATGATCTTAAACTTAATGCAAAAAACTGCATTATCATCCCCTTCAGCAAGGGTTATGTTCTTGCAAAGTGCCACATCAATAGCAATGTCCTAAGCACACAGTCAGTGATGAGAATTCTGGCCACACAGGCTGACAGCACCCTTAACTTCAATCACCAAGTCTCCACAGTGGTAAGAAGGGCATTTTATATTGCTCAGCTCATAAGTAAGGGCATTGTCTTCAGAAAAAAAAGAGGTTATAACCACCCTATACTCTTCCCTCATCAGGTCAGTAATAGAATATTGCTCCCTTTGGTATGTTCCTTTCCAAACACTTGCAGCAATTGGAGAGACCACAAAGGTTCCTTACAAAGATAATTCAGGGTCTTCAAGATCTGTCATATGCGGACAGACTGAAATCATTGTCACTTTATTCTGTGTTGTACAGAGTACTCAGAGGTGACCTGTGCATTGCATATAGAGTGATCTCTGATGCAGCTTTAATGGAAATGCTGCACATTTGCAAATCAAGTGGCACATGAGTTACTTGCTCTAAGAACCTTAACCTGGTGTGCAACATCAACAGAACTTGCTGGAGAGATAGATTTGTCTCACAGCGGTTGCCCCACCATTGAAACAAGCTTCATATTCCTGTTAAACAAAGCCCCTCATTGGCTCTATTTAAGTGCAGTTTGGACAATTGGATGGGTAACTAGAAATTCACCCCAGGGGTTCCATCTGTGTCCCTCTTGGACAGGGGCAATAGGTGCTGATTTTAGTGTTTGCTTGAACTAGACACCCTTGGGAACACGGGTTGAACTTGGCTGGGCTTGAAAGGGCCCTGGGGCCATTAGCCTAGTAACGTCCTATGATCCTATGATCAGAGCTACTCAGTCCAGGGATCTGAACCTCTTCTGCAACATCAACAGAATGATTTGGAGAGACAGATATATCTTGCAAAGGATACCACATCTGGAGGAGACTCCCTATCCATGTAAACTAAATGTCATCCCTCTCCATATTCAAGTGCAACTTGGATCTATGAATGGGTGATAGAAAATGTACTCCTGGACTGCTCCTGGATAGATGAAGCTCCTAAATGTTTTATCCCACACATGGTTCACTCAAATTTTCTATGGCATGATACCAGCTATTCTCATTAGGGGGAAATATATAATTTACAACCATGGGCTGGGTAAGACCAAACTAAAATCATATAGGATAATTAACTGAAGCAGAAAAGGGGAAATTGGTTTGGCTTATAATGGTCCACAAGGGCAGCTTGTCTAGTTCTTACATATTATGACCCTATTAATCTACCAATGCTCTATAAATCCTACTTTTTATTATTTTGGTATTATTTAATGAGGTCTGTTATAAGTGCTGACTTGCTTTTAGCTCGTGGCTCACTTGCTTGTTGTCACTTGTTCCAAGTAGTAAGTGTTGTACCTCTCAGTAGCCTGATACTAGTAAGTTAGATAGCCATCAGGCATCCTGAACCCAGAAAAAAACATAGCCCTCCACGAATCCTTAACTATAACTCTAATACTTCCAAATATTCCCTTACCCTATTGTGAATCCTTGTTATCTAACCCTAACCTTCAAAACTCTTTACCACTCTATAAACCTAAATTGCCATGTTACTTCTTAGCACTGAACTCCCCTTCCACTCTATAAATCTAAATTGCCCTGTTGCTCCATAACACCAAACTTCCCTCCCACTCTATAAAGCTAAATTACCCTGTTACTCCCTAACAACAAACTCTCCTCTCACTTACCAAACCTAGATGATCTTCCCATTTCCACAAACATCAATTCCCTGATCATGCTCTAACCCTAAACTTTCCCCATTCCCTAACATATATTCCCCTCTCACCCAAAACCAAAATTCCATGACTATTCTCCTACCCTAAACTCCCTTCCTATTCCCCAAACCTGAATTCCACTCCCACTGCCTAAACCTAAATTTCCATCCTGATCACTGCCTAACCGTATGGTAAACTTCCACCCCCTCCGACTCTCTCACAATGGCTGCAGCACTTATCTTACTCAAACCCGAGTTTGTGTTTACGTGGTAGCTGGCAGCTCCAGTGTCTCTGTGTGGCTTCCATATCTTGTCAGAATGCAATATTTAAGATAGAATATGAGTGGCAGCCATTGGCAGATGCAGCGCACTTAAGTTCCTGGTTGCAAGACTGTGGTCTTCCAACATGGACTTGAACATTGCAGTAGACCCTACTTTAGCAAGTAATGTATGTACTCATCTCAGTATAACAGCCAAAATGTTTATTTTAATTACAAGTCATGCTTATGATCTCCAGTATATAATGATATGGCACAAGTCTATCTGATAATGGATATCCACCTGTTTGGAATTTTTATGATGTTATTGTAGAGTTAGCTGGGGAGATTCTGCTGAGTGCTTCTGAAGCTCTGGGGAACCATAATCCAAACTTCAGAACAGATAGACTATAAGTGCAAATATGAATAACTTTGTGATTTCCATATCTCAGAGTGTTTCCACTAGTCCAAGGTACAGAGATCCCAGAGTTAGTATTCCTTACAAAAGAAATTTAATGGAGCTACAGTCAGTTTCATTACTATACTTTTTTTTAAATCAAAGGCTATTTTTCCAGAGTTGTGGGACTCTGGATTACTGGTCTTGTACTTCTGATGGGTAACCAGTTCTATCAGATCATTGATTAAAGGATGGTAACCCTGCTAACCAGTTTTGTATCATTGTCTCAGTGCTAGGAACTGGTCCTTCCAATTAGGAATATAACCGAGTTTTTTTTCAGATTGTACTGTAAGGTTCCACACTACTGCCCCTCTATTAGTGGTGCCCCACAGACTTACAGTCATCCATGCTGACTCACCTCCAGATGATGGTTTACTTGGTCTTACTTCAACATTGTTGGCTGTGGAATCATACTTCTTGATCTGAGTTGGTCGTCACGTGTCAAATGTCCCTGAATTTATCTCATAGTTCTGTCCTTCCTCTCATAAAATGTATGTTTTCATAGCCTAGTACCAACCTATGAACCTATCGACCCTAGGGCCTATACAAGCCTAGCCATAACAATTCCCTGGCTATTTCTTCCCACACTATTTACTTCCCTGGTAAGTAACTCAGGATTACAGTAGGAACAATGCCTCACATTAGAGTTTCATTTTCTAGTTGTTCAGAAAATGCACATCAGTGCAAAACCTGCTGTTGTATTAACTTTTTAAGTCAATTAGAGATACTATTTAAGAATTGTCTCTGATTTTGGGTCTTTGTCTTCCATTATTTTTGTCTCTGTCCACAATTCTTGAGCAAAGAAGTTGAGAGGTATGGAGTGGTCTGTCTCATACTCTGGAGGATTCTTCAGAAGAGGTCTGAGACAGGGTCTGCCATAAAACCCAGCAGCCATGGGTCAATAAACTACTGGGCAGCCTGCATCCAGTTGCCCAGCCTGGGTTACTTTAAATAGCTCTGTTGAGTGAAAGCTGGAAGTAAAACCTATCAACCTGCCAATTCTGAACTAAGAATTGCTACACTTAATGTAGGTTCACAGACAGGATGAAGCTTTTAAGTGGATGACATGATGGTATGGAGAAGGCTGGACATCCTGTGTATGCAAGAGACAACGAGTTTTTTTTCAGATTGTACTGTAAGGTTCCACACTACTGCCCCTCTATTAGTGGTGCCCCACAGACTTACAGTCATCCCATGCTGACTCACCTCCAGATGATGGTTTACTTGGTCTTACTTCAACATTGTTGGCTGTGGAATCATACTTCTTGATCTGAGTTGGTCGTCACGTGTCAAATGTCCCTGAATTTATCTCATAGTTCTGTCCTTCCTCTCATAAAATGTATGTTTTCATAGCCTAGTACCAACCTATGAACCTATCGGCCCTAGGGCTTATACAAGCCTAGCCATAACAATTCCCTGGCTATTTCTTCCCACACTATTTACTTCCCTGGTAAGTAACTCAGGATTACAGTAGGAACAATGCCTCACATTAGAGTTTCATTTTCTAGTTGTTCAGAAAATGCACATCAGTGCAAAACCTGCTGTTGTATTAACTTTTTAAGTCAATTAGAGATACTATTTAAGAATTGTCTCTGATTTTGGGTCTTTGTCTTCCATTATTTTTGTCTCTGTCCACAATTCTTGAGCAAAGAAGTTGAGAGGTATGGAGTGGTCTGTCTCATACTCTGGAGGATTCTTCAGAAGAGGTCTGAGACAGGGTCTGCCATAAAACCCAGCAGCCATGGGTCAATAAACTACTGGGCAGCCTGCATCCAGTTGCCCAGCCTGGGTTACTTTAAATAGCTCTGTTGAGTGAAAGCTGGAAGTAAAACCTATCAACCTGCCAATTCTGAACTAAGAATTGCTACACTTAATGTAGGTTCACAGACAGGATGAAGCTTTTAAGTGGATGACATGATGGTATGGAGAAGGCTGGACATCCTGTGTATGCAAGAGACAAGATGGAAGGGCAGTGCAGCAAAGCCACTTGGCTTAGAATTCAGAGTCTACTGCTCAGGAGGAGAACAGGTTAGAAATGGTGTGGGAAGTGTGGTGAGAAAGAGGCTTCAAAAGGCAATGAGGGATATCATCAGAATTAATGAAAAACTCATGACAATCAGACTCCAGTGTAATGATAGGGCAATATTCATAATCTGAGCCTATGCCCCACAGTAGGGATGTGATAGTGATGAAAACAGTGAATTCAGACAGCAGTTGCAGGACTTACTACATAAAGCAGGACAACATGAATTGGTGTTGATAATGGGTGACTTAAATGTACATATCGGGACAAACAGAACAGGATATGAAGCCTGCCTGTGTCCACACTGGTTGGGAAACAGGAATAAAGGAGAGGCCATTCTATACTTCTGTCTGCCAAATTGCTTTATAGTAGCCAACACATGATTCAGAACGAGAGACAGTCACAAGATCACGCACACGAGTGGCCAACATGCATCTCAGGTAGATTTCCTCTATTATGGAATGGGCACTGGAGTAGAATCAGTGATTGCAAAGAAATCCCCAATGCAACCGTCAGCCTACAGCATAAACCACTGGTTACCACAATCAGCTGCAGTTGTCAGAGAAGGCTTTAAGGTCAACAGAGACCAGGGTGAAGACCTGGAAGTTGACTGGAGAGAAAGTACAACAGTTCAAGGAGTTACTCAGTGCTCTAGAACTGCAAGAAGAGGATGAAATAGGTGAACTTGAAGAAAAATGGCAGCACCTCAAAACAGTATGAGTGAAGACTACAGAACAAATATGTGGTTGAGTCAGGTATGGAAATAAGGTACATAAGGAAAGTTGGTGGTAGAATGCAGAAGTCCAGGAAGTCATCAAAAGAAAGAAGGAGTGCAGGAAAAAGTGGTAGATGTATAAGATGGACTAGGCTAAGAAGGAATACTAGTTGCCTAACAAAGAGGCTAAGAAAGGAGTTGCAGTAGCTTCTGGAAAGTGACTCGGTAGGTGGCACAAATAAATTATATCAGACTGCAATTGCAAGGCAGCAAGATAAAGAAGATAGTCAGACACCCTTCATAAGGGAGACCAGCAATGACCTGCTCACCAGTCCATAGGACATCAAAGGCAGATGAAAGGAGTACTTCCAGCAGCTTCTGAACGAAGAAAACCCATGGAAGGTGTACTGCCCCAGAAAAAGCCTACCCTAGAAGAAGTAAGAATAGCACTAAGGAAAATGAAGTCAGGGAAAGCAGGAGGCTCAGATGAAGTCACAGCAGATATGATAAAGATGCTAGGTGAGATAGGGGAGAAATGGCTTCTGAGGGTAATCATAGCAGTGTGGAGAGAAAGGCATATCCCAGATGACTGAAGAATAAGCATACTCATGCCAAGAATAAAGGGGACACTCACAACTGTGGGCAGCACAGAAGCATCAAATTCCTATCACACTGCATGAAAGGTCTGGTGAGGGTGATTGATAAATGGATATGCAGAGTAGTAGAAAGTAAGATGGGAGATGAGCAGTTTGGATTCAGATCAGAATGCAGCACAACTGATCCAGTGTTTGCAGTGAGACAGATAATTGAAAAGAAGTTAAAGATGAGGAAAGAGTCCAATTGGGCATTCCTAGACTTGGAGAAAGCATATGACAAGATCCCAAGAAAGCTGATTTGGACAGTCCTGTGGTGGCTCAAAGTCTCAGAAACAGTAGAATTAGTGCAGGCTATGTAGAAAGATCCAATGACTCAAGTACGAACAGAGTTCAGTCTCACAGAAGGGATCTCAGTGGAAGTGGGTGTGCATCAGGGTTTAGCTCTGAGCCCACTCCTGTTTATACTGGTGATGGATTACCTTAGAAAACAGGTCAGAGGGGACAGATCAACAAAGTTGCTATATGCAGATGATGTAGCATTTTGGGCAGAGTCTAAGTAAGAACTTTAGCAAAGGATAAGGGAATGCAAAACCAAAGGCACATGTGAAGTACTGATAAGGCAGTGGTAATGGCAGCAAATTGGGGAAATCAGAAGAAGCTGAGAATTGAGATAGATGGGAAGATAGTGGAACAGGTTAACAGCTTCAAGTATCTGGGAGGGGTAGTTGAGGAGAAGGGATGTCTGAATGAAGAGGTCAAAGCTGGAATCAGAGGGGCTGCAACCAACTGGCATAGATTGTCATAGTGTATGACAGAAGAATTCTAAAGAAGCTGAAATATAAGGTGATAAAAAACAGTGGTGTGACCAGTACTACTCATCATCATCTTTCAGCTGTTCCTGTTAGGGGTTGCCACAGCGGATCATCTGTTTCCATTTCTTCCTGTCCTCTGCATCTTGCTCTGTCACACCAACCACTTGCATGTCCTCTCTCACCACATCCATTAACTTTATCTTAGGCCTTCCTCTTTGACGGTTACCTGGTAGCTTCATCCTTAGCATCCTTTTTCCAATATACTCAGCATCCCTCCTCAGCACATGTTCAAACCAATGTAATCTTGCCTCCCTGGCTTTGTCTCCAAACCTTCCAACCTGGGCTGACCCCCTAATATACTTATTCCTAAGCCTGTCCACCCTCGTCACACCCAGTGCAAATCTTAACATCTTTAACTCTGCCACATCCAGCTCTAACTCCTGCCTTTTAGTCAATGTCACTGTCTCCAACCCATATAACATAGTTGGTCTCACTATCCTCTTGTAGACCTTCCCTTTCACTCTTACTGGTACTCGCCTGTCACACATCACTCCTGACACTCTTCTCCATCTGCTCTATCCTGCCTCTTCTCTCTTCTTCACCTCTCTTCCACACTCACCATTACTCTGAACTGTTGATCCCAAGTATTTAAACTCATCCACCTTCGCCACCTCTACTCCTTGCATCCTCACCATTCCTCTATCCTCCCTCTCATTCACACACATATATTCTGTCTTAGTCCTGCTGACCTTCATTCCTCTTCTCTCTAGAACATATTTCCATCTCTCCAGGGTCTCCTCCACCTGTTCCCTTCTCTCACTACAGATCACAATGTCATCTGCAAACATCATAGTCCACGGGGACTCCTGTCTGATCTTGTCTGTCAACCTGTCCATCACCATTGCAAAAAAGAAAGGGCTCAGAGCTGATTCTTGATGTAATCCCACCTCCACCTTAAACGCATCCGTGACTCCCACTGCAGACATCACCACTGTGACACTACCCTCATACATATCCTGTACCACTCTTACATACTTCTCTGACACTCCTGACTTCCTCATACAATACCACAACTCCTCTCTAGGCACCCTGTCATATGCTTTCTCTAAGTCTACAAAAACACAATGCAACTCCTTCTGACCTTCTCTGTACTTCTCCATCAACACTCTCAGAGCAAACATCGCATCTGTAGTGCTCTTTCCCGGCATGAAACCATACTGCTGATCACTAATCATCACCTCCCTTCTTAACCTAGCTTCCACTACTCTTTCCCATAAATTCATGCTGTGACTGATCAATTTAATCCCTCTGTAGTTACTACAGCTCTGCACATCACCCTTATTCTTAAAAATCGGTACCAAAACACTTTTTCTCCATTCCTCAGGCATCCTCTCACTTTCCAAAATCTCATTAAACAATCTGGTTAAAAACTCCACTGCCATTTCACCTAAACACCTCCAAGCTTCCACAGGTATGTCATCTGGACCAACAGCCTTTCCATTCTTCATCTTCTTCATAGCTGTCCTTACTTCCTCCTTGCTAATCTATTGCACTTAATGATTTACTATCCCCACATCATCCAACCTTCTCTCCCTCTAATTCTCTTCAGTCATCAACCCCTCAAAGTACTCTTTCCATCTGCTCAACACACTCTCCTCGCTTGTAAGTATGTTTCCCTCATTATCCTTTATCAGATGGAACAGAAACTTGGGCAGTAAAGCCAGAGCAGAAGAGGAAACTAGAAGTAATGGAAATGAAGTGCCTGAGACAGATGATAGGATGCACATTGTGGGTCCGAAGAAGATATGAGGGCATAAGAGCAGAAGCTAAAATAGCTCCAATTGTAGAAAAGAGCAAAGAGAACAGATTATGGTGGTTTGGACACGTGCAGAAAAGCAGAAGACAATCTGGTGAAGAAGATTTGCGACAGACAGGAAGAAGGCAAGAGGAAAGGATTGTGTGAGAGAAGATCTATGACAGTCAGGCATGAATGTTGAAGAAGGCAGGAGTGTGGCATTGAATCGAGACAGATGTCAATTGTTAAGATGACACCTCGACTCCCTGGAAAAAAATGGGAAAAAGGGGGTTTATGATGATGATGATAATAATAATGATGGGAAGTAGGATATGTTGGAGGGACAGATGTGTTTTTCAAGAGTATTCCCATTCTCTGGTATAGGCTCCCATCCATGTAAAGCAGAGTCCTTCTCTAACCCTATTCAATTGTAACCTGGACCAGTGTGTGAGAAACTGAAAATCCACCCCTGGTCTGGCACCTATATCTCTGATGGACAGATGCAGTCATTAAATCATGCCACAACCAACATGAACCCCTTAAAATAGCATTTTAAGATATAATAATTTGTGGGACAAATTTTGGTTGCAGGGCTAGGCTTATAAAGACCCTAGCAGTCATTAATTTAGTATAAACCTATGAACCTGTGAACCTATGAACCAAAAATATATAATTGTGAGATGAGCAATCTGTTGAAAGAGTATGAAAGTGTTGCTTTTGTCATGGATAATGTACTAGTGCTTAGTTCTGATAAAGAATCACATGCAAGAGATTAGAGACAGTGTTTTAATTTATTAAAAACTCTTATTGAAACTGAATAGACGGAAATGCTGGAAAATCTGAGATCCAATATTCTGATCATAGTGTAAGTACTATTGGAATCAGACCAGATGTAACTAATGCTATACCAGTGCTAAAAAGTCCATCCTGAGTAACCAAACAATTTCAGGCCCTAGGCATGAAAAACATTTTTGGCAAGTTTGTACCATCTCTATCTACAGTGCTACATCCTCTGACAGATTTAATGACAAAAGCTGTACCTTGGTCATGGAGAGCTACTTAAGCCCAGGCTTTCAGGATACTTAAACATGTTAATGTCTGCTGCAGTGCTCACTTACCATGATGTTACAAAAACAACAGCTGGGAGTACTGATGCTGTGTTGATGCTAGTAGCTAAGGCTTAGGTGCTGCACTATCCAGATAGATGGTCAGGCTTTAACATTTGCTACATATTTTACTCTATAATGCTAACTGATGTAGGAGATATTCACAAACAGAAAAATAATGCCTTCCAGGTGTGTGGATGTGTGTGAAATTCTCCATATACTTATTGGAGCTAAACTGATCCCATTTCCAGACTGACTACAAGTGAGTGGTTCTACTGATTAATTCCTACAATCTGGATAAAGTACCACCCGAATACCAAATGATGGTTATGAGACAGTTGTTTCAATCCCAGAGCAATCTATGGACCCAATATCTTAGGAGACAGAATTTGATACAGACGTATATGTCGCTGCCCATGTGCAGAGCAGTTTGGTAAATCAGCCAATGACTGCAAAAAGGATAGAAAAGCTAAACTTGCTACCAAACATGACAGTGAGTTACAAGTAGTCATTAAGTATGTAAAGAAAGGATCACATATCACATAACAGTCAGAACATAACTGTCTGAACATAACAGTCAGAACATAACTGTCTGAACATAACAGTTTGCTAATGTACCAAGACAGAATTGTTGCACCATCTTTACGACATGCCAAAGTGTTAAAGCAAATACACAAACAATACCAAAGTTTCTCTAAGGGTCACGAGAGAACCAAGATGTCTGTAAGGTGGTCCAGCATCAACATGGATATTGAAAAACTTGAGTTAACATTCCACTTTGTATCATACACAAAACATTCCAGAAGAGGCAATCGTTACCAGCAACGCCTTTACCACAAGGTCCTTAGCAGAAAAAAACCCTGACTTTTGTGAGTTTACATCTTGTAGTAGCTGACTGTTAGTCTTGAGGTATATTGATATTGCATGCGTGTATTATCCATGACCAGCTAACAGATCATTGCAGGATTTAAGATCATGTTTACCAGATATAGGATCCCTATCAAACCGGTTACAGGCAATGGTATGTATGGTAAATTATATATCTAATCTATATCTATCTATCTATCTATATATATATATATATATATATATATATATATAGACAAATGATTAGTTTAAGGGTGTGCACACTTATGCAACCAGCTTATTGTACATTTTTTATATGTTTCCACTAACATATTTGTTTGTTTTTCAATTGAATTGTACAGGTTAGAGGTCACATTAAAGCTGGGAAAAGTTTTGAAATGATTTATTGTGGTCTCATTTTTTTATATCACAAAAACCTGGAATTTTAATAGGGGTGTGTACACTTTTTATATCCACTGTAGCTGTTTTTCACTTTCCGAAGTTGGCTAATTCCCATCTAGAGTATTATGCACATTTGCTACAACAGCACAGGTGGTTCGGATAAGGGTACAAAAAATGATACCTAGCTGAACCACAAGCCATACAAAGAAAGTAGTTCTATAAAAGCTCAGAATGTAGTTATGAAGAATACAGGAAGAGAAGACACATGACGGAAAATTTTAAGAACATCAGTGGAATAGAGATTCAGTGGATACTATGCTTTCAAAGAAGAAATATATGAAAACAAGAAATTTAAGTTTGGAAAAGCAGAATGATTGTCTCAGGGGAGATACATGTAAGTATATTCTTTTGTAGAAAGAGTGGTTAATGCACATAACAACGTTACTGCAGTGATAGTAGGGTTAAAACAGTGCAGAAATTAAAGTGCACATGGGGAAAGACAAAATAATTATTATAAAGAATAGGAAGAATGAACTGTTGGTTATGCAGCAACTATAACTTATCCATGAAACTGGTAGGTAGGGAAATGGGCAAGTAAAATGGTCTAATCCAAATCTGTCTGCTCTTCATCGGTTCATAAGTTCATAGGTAGGTACTAGGCTATCGGCCCTAGGGCCTATACAAGTCTAGCCATAACAATTTCCTGGCTATTTCTTCCCACAGTATTTACTTCCCTGGACCCCTGTCTCACTGATGTGATCCCCAGGGTGAATTTCCTATCTCACATCCAATCATCAAGGTTCCTTTTGAAGAGGACCAAAGAGGCGCTCTGCTTGACATGTATGGGCAGTCTATTCCAGAGTCTGGGGAGTCTCTGGGTCAGGAACCTATCCCTCCAGCATGTTTTGTTCATTGTGAAGACAAGATTTAGATCCCTGGAGTGTGTGTCTCTGAGGGATTGGGATTTCTTTAAGTGTAGCATGTCCAACAGCTCTGGGTTTGACATGGCCTTGTATGTTAAGCAGAGATCGCCTCTGAGTAGACAATATGCACCAGAGTATAGGTGGAGTTTTTTAGACGGTCCGCATAGAGCATCTGCTTTAGGCCGGTGATTCTTTTAGTGAGATATTTCTGCGGCCTTTCCAGTTGTTGCAGATGTCTTGAGAGGTACATACCAAACGGGGCATTGTATTCTATAATGGGTCTAATGAGGGATGTGTACAGTGGGAAAATGACCTCCTTTTTTTCCTGGATGAAAAGCCCTTAGTGATGAGGTATGCCACATAGAAGGATTTCCTGACTGTTGTGGTGATGTGGCTATCAAAGGTGAGACCACTGTCCGCCTGTGTCCCTAAGTCTCTTATCACACTTTCGGTGTTTAGTGTACTGCCACCTATGTGGTAATTCATGGGGACATGTTTTTTCCCAAAGGGGATAACTATACATTTCTTGGCATTGAGCTTGAGCTCATGGCTCAGGCACCAAGCATCTGTTTCTGTAAGGCCCTTTTGTAGAATATCCACATCATTTGGGGATTCAGTAATGGCTCCCAGTTTGCAGTCATCTGTGAACTTTGTTAGCCAGAGTCCCTTAGTATTGGCCTGTACTTCAGAGAAGTAGATGCTAAACAAGAGAGGTCCCAGGACTGAACCCTGAGGTACTCCACTTGTCACTTGTCTGGAGCTGGATTTGGAGTCAGCTACTTTTACAGTGTGGGTTCTGTCAGTAAGCCAGTTGGCAACCCATCGAGTGATGTAGGGATTAATGCCCAGCTTAGTAAGTTTATCTGTGATTCCACAGTGGGGGATGGTGTCAAAGTCTTTGACTTCATTTATGCATTTCTTGTTCCCTATGTTTATACTAATTATGGTGATACTTCATTTATGCATTTCCTGTTCCCTATGTTTATACTAATTATGGTGATACTTCATTTATGCATTTCCTGTTCCCTATGTTTATACTAATTATGGTGATACTTCATTTATGCATTTCCTGTTTCCTATGTTTATACTAATTATGGTGATACTTCATTTTACAAGAAAATATGAAGAGGATGATGATCTAATGGAAGTCATACCAAGAGAGAATCACTGGGACTCAGAAATAGGTTCAGATGGTTAAATCTAACACTTTCTTTGGGCATCTTAGTATATGTGAATATATTAGTCATGCACTGTTAGACAACACCTCAGAGTGGGCTTGCTGATAGTCCAGGCAGGGGGAAAAGAACAATCAGTCATGATTGGAGCCTAGATAGAAACACCAAATAAGCTTCACTGCTTATCAGGGATTTAGAGGACAAGGACACGAATGGTCACAATGGTACTACTACCAGAGAAGTCATGGAAAATACTCTAAAATGTATGTAAATACTGTAAGATAATCCTCTTCTTTATGACAGGAAGAACTGCTACAGGAAACAAGGATCTTATTGCTTGCTTCAGTATAAAGGAAGAACTAAAGTGTACTTTAGTAACTGCTAACACTTGAGATCTGATCTTATGGATATTTATGTAATAAATGATTGCCTGTTAGAGTCCTGTTATCAATATGGATGTTTAGCAGTTAACTTTTAAAGTTGTAGGCACAAGGTGCAGGGTTCAATTCTCACACGGGGTAATTGTCAAGGCTTAAAATGGCCCACAAGGACAGTTAGCCTAGTAATACTCTATTTACCTGCTATGAACCTATGAACCTATAGCTCAAGTTGCCATCTACTGTAGGTTTCCTTGAAAGTGTGGTAAGGGCTACCTGGAATTGTAGGCATACACACTGGTTCAAGACTGCAGTTTGACATATGTGTGCAGAGGCAAAAGGTACAATAATTGAGTTCTAACAAATTCTGAAATGTTGCATTTCACTTTATATATGTTCTCTAGTGCAGCTGAACCTTTTACATTAATGGAGAATTGACTGCTAAAGATGCTGAAAGGTTGATTAAGAACCAGGAAAACAATATTTTATTTGTCCTTCAAATGAGATATTAAACTGAGCCACCAAATGCCTAAGTTGGTAGTAGCTCATGAGAATTTAAAAGGTCCAGTGGCACGTATTAAAAAGAGTAGGGGAAGTTCCCCTTTGCTCTGGCCAAATTTCCCCAAGTAGTATAAATACTACCTCAGGTCTCCCCTGAAAAGTGGCTACTAGCCTAGAAGGACTAAAACCCTGTCAGCAAAGGATACATAAAAATAAACAAAATACGTGGTTAACATATGCAAACTACTTGCTGACAGTTTACTGGAAGTGGACTGTTAAAGATTTGTTGATGGCATACCAATAATCCTCACAGACAAAAAATGTTTTTATAGATTCATAGGTTCATAGGTTTGAGCCGTTGTGCTGCAGCTCAGAGCAGATCTGAAAGTTGCCATTTAGGCTCTTGACATAGCTAAAAAATGCTTTGTGGTTGCTTTTGGTGTCTGTTGCAATTTTTCTTTCAAAGCTCGCATTTGAGGATTTTATAAGGGATCTTAGCTTTTTGCTAAGGTTGGTCAGGGAGCTCCTCCATTCCTAGGTTTTTACTCTTTTTTTTGTAATAATTTCTTCCTTTTATTATAGAGCTTGTTTATGGCCGGGGTCCACCAGACTGGTTTCCTTTTTTGTGAAAATCATTTATGTGAAAGTAATGTTTAGGAACAGATATTGTCAGACTGGACTTGATTAATAGAGGGCCAGATGGGAAAAATGAGTTTTAGTTATTATTCCATGTAAATTTTACTATACTAAGGTTTGTTTTTTTACTTTCAGTTTTCATAAAGTGGTGAATGCATTTAATGCAGACACATTTTGTTAGAAACAAAGAACCATAATGGAATAATGCAGCGAAAGGAAGATTAAAGGAACAAAGGGCATGAACTGATTAATTTATACCTTTCCTGTGGTTTCGACGTTTGATTTACATTTAGGTCAATAACCTTCATTAAAAATGCAACAATGGGAGTAACAACCTTTGTAATAGAACAAAATTAGAATAAAATATAGAAAAAGTGAAAAAAAACCTGAAAAACAATACAGAAAAACAGATGGAGGATGACAGATGAGTAGCACTGTGAAAGATAACAGGAAACAGTAGAAAATGGATACAGAGGCAAAATAACCAGTTCAAGCGATAAAAGGAGACAGGATCCTTTGTAGGTACATTAGAGAAAAGATTTAAAAGCATGACTGAGATTGTAAGACAACAAAGAGAATAGGATGTTAGCTGATGGGAAGTAGGATAAAGCTCAGATATCCTGAATAAACAATTTTCTTTTGTGTTTATTCTCCAGTTTGCTTTCTTCCAACAGGTCATAAGGCAAGGTGTGTGTTTGCTTATGATTGCACAGTCTGTGAAACTATAAACTTCAGAAATTGAACTTAATAGCTGAATAGTCAAGATACACGATCATATTGTCAGCAGTTGAAAATCATTGGCAAAATCTGCAGTATCATATTGCTGCATCAAAATAATCTTAAAGACTGCGAATAAGAAAAAAATGATGGGGGGTGGGGGGGGGGAGAGAGAGACAGAGATAGTGGTCACTATACAAGAGAACCTAAAACTTGCATGAAAATGGGGAGAACATTTAATTAAGCATGTATCATAATGAGTCACAGCAAAAGCAGAATCATAAATCACACATGGATGTAATATTCTGGCCCTAAGAAGTGTTGATAAAGGATGACAAACTAATATATACATCACCCAGTGTTGAACTAGGCATCTGTCATCTCTGCTTATTCCTCTTGATGATGCATAACACATGAACTCAGATAATATACAGATTAACTAAATAAATAGGCTGCATTATTCAGGCATGTCAATCAGTTTCACATGAACGAGATTCTGTGTAAAAGGGCTTTGAACTCATTGGGACATCCTGGTTAACAAACACACAAAGTGATTAGTGTCATAGGTGCACTGCCCAGTAGGCGACGACAGAGAATTAAGGCTGTAAGATGCTAAAAAACTCATTGTCATCCTGTAGTCCTCAGTTTAATTTCATTGGTGTGCATTACCATCTCTGTGATTCTGAGCACAGGCAGTGTTCCCAGGCTGCCCCTGAACAGAAGCAATTGTACATAGAAGGTTTACCTAGTTAACAAGCAATAATTCTGGTTAGGATGTGAAAAGGTAGATTCTAGAAATCCGTGTTTTGAGGAGTACAGTAAACACAGAAACAGACACATGCAAAGGCACACAGACAACACATAACACATGCACACACGCACATTCACATTCTCACACACACACACACACACACACACACACACACACACACACACACACACACACACACACACACATGCACATACACACAGATACGTGCACGCACATGAAAGTGCACAGATCCATATACATGCGCCCATGTTCACACACACGCATACAATCACCTTGGATACTGGTCAGTTTTACATTTGTCTTATCTAATGAGCACATTTTCTGACAGCAGAAAAGGCAATGAGAACGGGGAGACGTATAATGTGACACAATGTAATAAATCATTAAACAGACATGCCCTGCTTGAACATGACCAGATAGTCTTCAATGGTATAGTGTTTACTAGCTACTGAAAAGTGCTTTCATAGGCCATTTTCTGCAGAATTTCTTAGCATTCAGCTGGTACAAATATGCTCTTTTGGAAGCACTATAGCATGTAGAAGTCTGGGAATTCAAAATACAGTTTTGGGAGACTACATTTACAAGTCATAGAACTTTGGTAGCCCACCCACCCCACTAAAATTCAACAATGCGCGAGTACATAGGAAAAAGTATGATTCATCTTTTTAACATTTTTACATCAGGAATAAAGTTGCACACACCTTTACACCCCGATGATGGGACCATGCCATTGCACCACTTAATTTATTATTTTTATTCTGAGATGACTTTGCATTAGGACAGTGCCAAGGCAAGTCTTGGGAGTTACCTAGCTGGCCCTGCAAGCTGTGTCTTTCATATTATAGTACACAAGCCTGCATATTCAGGAAGCTATGACTCGTCAAGTCATGCTGTTATGAAGCTGGGCTTATATTAATGTCGTTTTATCAGCCATCCTTTGACATCTCAAATGACACCCCACTTTTTATATGTATCATTATGCTGTATTGTGTTCTCCCTCTGTTTGAATTGGGCTAATTTTGAAACAGTGATAATAAGATAATACATATCCGTAAGCTAAACCTGAGAAATAGTAAAAAAACTAATGCAGATTTCTATGTTTAATCCCCTGTGTATGGCCAGACTCTATGACATGGAAATGTACACTGTTTTCCCCACATGCCAGTACAGAATCACTTGTCCTGGACCTCCTGCATCTCTGCAAGTCCAGTGGCTCCAAAACCTGATCAGAATAGGTGTGAACTGTTCATTAGATTACATCAAGTATGTACTTGTAATAAAGGATTTAGCGTTGATGCATAAGAAATGAAGAACTGCAGTCGTGAAGAAACAATGCATGAGTGCTACATTTAAGTGCATGAAAACAAAGAAAGTGACTGGTCCGATATATGGCCAGGGTAAAACATAAAATCCAAACATTTATTAATGTATGTTAAGTGCTTTCACGAGTACAAGCTCGCTTCTTCAGACCAACTGAATATCTTTACACAAACAACACAAATCATTTAGAAAACTCATTCAAAAAATCAGCTAACCAACCATGTAAACATTTTAAATCACTTGACTCAGTAGGTAACAATAAAACTACCTGATACAGTGAGACCTCTTAGAAGCATGCACCTATAACGTCCGTAATATAAAACTCAGTCATGTAACTCACACACTGTTCATAGATAAATAATGTTCTATGCCAAAAGTTTGATCTCTACAAACTGTAGTTGAAATTGTGTCTATTGTTGAAAACACCCATTCAACAATATACACATACATAATCAAGCATGCTCTCTTATAAAAAGTGTATCCAAATTATAATAAAAAAATCTATATAAAAACCTTCTAAGAAAAGGCACCCCATTAAAAAACGATGATCATGACAGCCAAAAATTAAAAATGCTGCTGAATATCTACCAACAAATAATCATCTAAATAGAGGTCTAGATTTCAAAATGGGTCTAAGCACAAAGCAGAACTTGTCCACTAAGACACAGTTTACCATCTGCACTTAACCTGATAATCCATTTTGCATCTATATCAGATGATCAAACATTTAGTTAAATGAATAACTAAATTTCAATCACTAATAATCACACACACAAAACATCGAATGGTAGTTTCCACTCAGGGAAACAATCCCATTGCCCAATGAAAAAAAAAAATAAACACAAATGAAGTGGGGGGGGGCTTTGACCCCCACATCCCACAATATGGGGGCTGTGCCCCCCACCCCCTAACTAAATATACCAACTCTGAGATCGTTCCACATCGAAGAAAGGGCAAACCCAGCACAATGGCCAAACGACTTGTTTCCCTGAGGGAAAACTGCAGTTTGCAGTTTTGTGTGTTCGATTATTAGTGATTGATGTTTAGTTATTCAATTAACTAAACTTTCAATCAACTAATATAGCCCCTCCATTTTGTTTCTGTCACTTCAGTATGATTACGTATATCACTCAACCGCTGGCCTTGTACAATCTCATCAATCAATAAAAATTTGAAAGTATGATGACTGGAAGTAGTGACTACATGTTTAGCTAACATGTTTGTCATGTTCATTCTATTACTATCGTATAAGCGTTCCTTTACTCTATCTCTGAGACTCCTGTTAGTCTTGCCTACATAAAATGAACCACATACAGTGCAATAGGCCAGATATATAATATATGTGCTATCACAAGTAGCAGAAATATTGAAATTATTTGTATCTTTCAAGTGACAGGGTGCCAACATTTCCCACATTTAAGTACATGCTGTAAGGAAGCTGAGACCCCCTATAAGATCCTCCAAAGCTAGCTATGAAAACAAAATCGCCACTGATTCTAACCACAAGGCATTCTATAGCTATGTCAAGAATCTCAATGGCAACACCCAGATCTGCTCTGAGTTACAGCCCAATGGCATGAAAATTACAGAACCAACTGATATTGCCAACATCCTGGCAGATAGGTTCAGTGCTAATTTTACCCCTCTCTGACCCCCTAAAGGGCCCATATCTATACAGGAAGAATGCAGAGTTCCTGTAATCACATCTATGCAGGTAAAAGCTGCACTCTCTAAAACCAAAAACACAGCCTCCATGGGACCATCCCAGGCTGCGTTTTACATGAACTTCAGAATGAACTAGCTCCCCACCTAAGCACCATGTTCAATCATAGTCTCACATCAGGCTTTGTGCCCACTGAATGGCACACAGCAGCAGTTATCCCACTCCACAAAGAGGGAGCAACCACTGATCCTGGGGACTATTGCCCTATTAGCCTGACGAGCCTAGTCTGCAAGGCCATGGAACGTATCATCATGGAACTCATAAGCAAAGACATTGGTAACCTCCAAACTCTGGACCCCACCCAGTTCGGGTTTGTGAAAGGCAGATCATGCCTTCTGAACCTGATCGACTTATTTGAGGCAGTCACCAAAGCCATAGACAAGGGTAAGGTGGTTCACACAGCCTATCTTGACCTTGCCAAGGCTTTAGACACCATCCCCTATTCTGGAATTATAGCGAAACTCACTAAACTAGGTATAAATCCCTACATCACAAGATGGGTTGCCAACTGGCTCACTGACAGAACCCACACTGTAAAAGTTGCAGACTCCAAATCTGACGTCAAACCAGTGACAAGTGGAGTACCACAGGGTTCAGTCCTGGGACCTCTCCTGTTTGGTATTTACTTCTCTGAAGTACAGGCTAATGACGTTCACAGATGACTGCAAACTAGGAGCCATATTCAAGTCCACAAATGATGTGGACATCCTACAGAAGGGCCTCACTGAGACAGATGCCTGGTGTCCGAGGCATGGCCTCAAGCTCAATGCCAAAAAGTGCATTGTCATCCCCTTTGGTAAAAACTCTGCACCCATGAACTACCACATGAACGGCAGTCTACTTAATGCCGAATGTGTCATAAGAGACTTTGGGACCCAGGTAGACAGTAGTCTGTCCTTTGATAATCACATCGCCACAGTAGTCAGGAAATCCTTCTATGTGGCACACCTCATCACAAAAGGGTTCTCATCCAGGAAAAAAGAGGTCATTGTTCCCCTCTATTCAGCACTCATTAGACCCATTATAGAGTACAACGCCCCTTTTGGAATGTACCTCACAAGACATCTGCAGCAGCTGGAAAGGCCACAGAAGTACCTAACAGAGAGGATTACTGGCCTCAGACAGATGCCCTACACTGACCGTCTCAAAAAACTCCAGCTTTACTCTGTAGCATATCGCCTACTCTGAAGAGACCTCTGCCTAACATATAAAGCTATGTTAAACCTAGAGCTGTTGGACATGCTTCACCTAAAGAAATCCCAATCCCTCTGAGCAACATGCTCTAGGGACCTAAACCTTGTCACCACAATAAACAGGACATGCTGGAGGGATAGATTCCTGTCCCAGAGACTTCCTATACTCTGGAACAAGCTACTCATCTATGTCAAGCAAAGTTCCTCATTAGCACTCTTCAAGAAAAATCTTGATGACTGGATGGGTAATAGGAAATACACCCTGGAGATCACTTCCGTGGCTCTGCTTGACAGGGGTACAGGGTGGCATAAGCCAGGGAACCTTGTTGGCTAGGCTTACGTAGGCCCTTGGGCCAATAGCCTAGCTACCTATGAACCTATGTCATTATTGTTTATCTATCCTAAAATGTGAGATGGCACATGCTGACTTTGTTTTATCATTAAAGCTTGCTGGTTTTCACTTGTACTATTGTTTTTGCACTTTGCTTCTGTAATATATAGGTGTGCTCATTATAATCCTGGGTCATGACTGAAAAGGGTCAGATAACCAGTCCTCCTGCCTGAAAAAAAAACACAAATAAAACAAACTCTAGGTTCTGTTCTCCATGATGAGACATTTCTTTCTAATGAAAACAAGTTAAAAAAAACATTGATAGAGTTCGGAACAAGTTATCTTTGAATATTAATCTAGCTTCATCTTTGCTACATTTTAAACAATGACTTGACATTTTACATGGTTATCATAAATTTACTACTAACTTTATTGCTTATGGTAATACAGTTAACTCTCTTGCAGACTTTAGAGCCCAAGGGCACCAGCCATGAAACAGTTTAAATATGTAGAGCTCATTATATTAGAGTTGTTGTTGTTGTTATAGTATTCAGGTTTAATAGACACAAAGCTTAGTAATACAATTAGCATGATAAATCGCAGCATGAGCGATAGGTCGAAACTTCTTTAACCAGGGACCTTTGACAGATGGGATGATAATTACAGCAAAGCATTTCATATATGCAGTATCTTTTGCTGAAGAGGAGAATTTGTTGTGGCAAGTAGTCTTAAAAAAAAAAAAATATATATATATATATATATATATATATATATATATATATATATATAGGGTACAACACATGGCACTAATCTGCACTGAGAGTATTAATGCTGTAAACACAGGCATTAGAAGACTAAAATAAAATTTAAAGGATTAGAATAAACTGTTGGCTATTTAAGCAATAACGTGGAGCATGGTTTGTACAGTATTGCAATTAGAGCTTGCAGGTAGGGCCTATGTGGACTCTTGGGGCACTAGCTAGTAAATACTATGCACCCACACTCTTACAGTTGAGTCTGCCATTATATCTTGGGCGATTTTTTAATAGTTAAGTTGACTTGCAGATTTCTTACTAAATGTTTTGTAAAATAAGACATATTAAAACAGTCCACTCATCTGTTGAAAAGTAAAGCTTTGTTATGTAACATTCTAAACTTCAGCTATACCTAAATGACCCTGGATGGGTACTAGTTACGTTAATGTAACCGTTGTTAATTGATTCTTAACAGTTTCAGTTTTTGCACCCATGGTGTTATACAGTAAATAAGCTCATAAATTTGAGTATCAAGCATAAATCCTATTTGCCTTTAACAACTGATATTTCCTACTTCTCATTTATTATAGGTTCATAGGATCATAGGAGGTTACTAGGCTAACGGCTCTAGAATCTTTACATGCTTAGCCACATTTATCCTGAGTTGCCCCAATTTTCAAGTTAGGGGAGCGAGGTTCGCAGAGGTATAAGTCTATGGTAATTAATACAGACTGCCTCTGTCCATGAGGGATATGGGTACCACCCCAAAATTGAATTTGCAGTCACCCATTCATTGATCTAGGTTGAATTTGAAGAGTGTCAGGGAGGGGATCTGCTTCACGTGAATGGGAAGCTTGATCCAGAGATGGGGTATTCTCTGGGAGATGTATATATCTCTGATTTGTTCATGTCAGAGGCTAGGTTAAGATCCCAGGAGTGAGTGACCCTCTTGCAGTGTAATTTACAAATGTGTAGCATTTCCATTAGGGCCGGGTCAGAGACTGCCCTGTAAACCAGGCACAGGTCTCCTCTTATCAGCCTGAGGGAATCAGAATACAGTGACAGAGCTTTCAGTCTTTACTTGTAGGACTTGTTTTGTGTACCCTGTATTTTCTTGGTGAGAAACCTCTGTGGTCTTTCCAGCTGTTGCAGGTGATTGGTTGAATACATGCAAAGGCAAGTATTGTACTTAATTATTGGTCTGATGAGGGCTGAGTATAGTGGAATTATACAATTCTTAGATATAGATGAGATGTGCCACATAGAAGGATTTCCTTACCACTGTGGATACATGTGGGTTGAAGCTCAGATTGTTATCAACCTGAGTACCTGGATCAAGTATCACTGGGTCTACACTTAGGGGGGCGTTATCTATAATGTAATTAGCAGGGATGTTAGCTTCAAAAGGGAATAATAATGCATTTTTTTTTGCATTTAGCTTCAATACATGGCTTTGACACCAGTCATTTGTCTGTGATAATTCTTTCTGCAATATATTAGCATTGTTGGTGGACTCAATGATTTTTCCCAATTTGCAATCATCAGCAAACTTAGTCAGCCACAGACCATTCACATTTGCCTGGACTTCTCAGCAATAAATTCCAAACAGTAAAGGGCCCAGCACAGATCCCTGTGGCATGCCACTGGTGACTGGTCTTTTGCTAGAGGTGAAGTCACCCACTCTGACAGCATGTGTCCTGTCGGTGAGCCAATTGGTTTCCTAACTGGTGATGTAGGGGTTAATAGGTAATTAGTAATTCATTTCCAATTGGGAGAGTTTTTCTATAATACCTGAGTGGGGGATTGTGTCAAATGCCTTGGCTAGGTCAAGGTAAGTAGTATGCAAGGACAGGCAGGTGCAAGGGGGTGCACTTGCACCCCCCTGGAATTGTCTGGCCAGGAGATTAATTTACTTCTAATTTAAAAAAAAAAATTTTAAGGGCGTTCTTCTTTAAGAACGCCCTTTGCACCTTTGCATCCAATCATACAAACGGAGGTGCTTGCAACCTGTTTTTGTCTTCTCCATATGTACGATCGATGGTTTACATCTTCATCTTCCGCATTCGTGAGCGGAATTTGAATTCCAGATGGGTGCCAGCAGTGCTGTGTCCAGGAAGAGGGTATTGCCATTAGAATTGGAGCAAGCAAGCTGTTTCAGGAGCAGAGAGGAATTCCACAAAAGTAGGAGCAAACTTTTTGCAGCTGTGATACTTGACACCTTCCTCCAGAGCTTCTGGCCACAGAGTGGTAAGTGATGTTGGCTGCTTTAACATTGTGAATAGGCCTAAGCAAGACACTTCCATTTTCCTTGTGCCGGCGGTAGTTTGAACATGGAAACGTGGACACTAGCTTAAAGTCTTAAATTAAGAAGGCTGGCAAGGCTCAAGTTTTAACTTTGGTCAAAGCTAACACCAGAAGGATAGAATGCATTTCTGTAAAACACAGATTAATTAACTGCCAAAGTAAACTTCCTCAGTGATGTAGCTTTTGTGTATAGATTCTACTAGTTCAAAGTCCTGCATGCTTAGAAGGTTACGCGCTTTATAGTTGCTTTCCTCAGAGCCACTTTTTGAATTGTTGATCATAGGTTGTTAGTCTCCCTGGTGACAGAAATGACATTGACAAATACTTTTTTTAAAATGATAAAAGAAGCAATCTACTTTGTGAAGGTTGCACATATCCTTTCCAGATTGCTGTCATTAATAGTTGGTTTGTATATGTTGAGTAATAATGTGCTATATTAAGTGGAATCAAACTGTTTTTTTCCCCTTTTAAGTTCTTGGATTGATTGCGTGTAACAGGTCGCCAGATTCATGGCAGTTTCAGAACAGTAGCGTTAACTACAGCTAAGCATGTTTATGTGTGTGGATTACAGTGCACACATCAGGTTGTATTCATGCATTAAAATGTTAAGGGGCAAGCAGAAATAACGCCTACTTTATGTAGTACAAGGTATAGGAAAGTGTTGTGTGTCAGTACTTGATATTTGAGAAGTATGCTGACTGGTCTGATTTTGAATCATGTCTTGATTTTGACTCACATTTTAGCTCTGTCCCTCTTAATCCCTCCTAAAACTGGTAATATGGAGAAAAGGTGGCAAATTACACTTCATAAAAATGACAATATTTAAGTTAAAGACTTCTTTTATTTCAAAAACTGTATTTTACATTTCTCTTATTCTCCCGATGTCTGAAATTATTGGTACAGAATGATGTATTAAAGGTGTCGCTGACTGTCTGGATTTGTCCCTGTCTGGTTGAGAGCTATGACTCTGATTACCTTCTGAGGTGCAAGGAATTGTCCTTTTTGTGGTTGGTTTATTTTTGTTTCTGGAAATCAAAATGCCATATGTTGGAATTTTTTTAAACATAATTATTTTAAGGAGCAAGTCTGATGTCTTGCCTAACAAGGTTGTCTGCAGATGCACACTCTTACTCCTGGGAGGTTTTTAACTATATACCTGAAAGAAAATTGCATTAGTGAGTAGAAGAAATGGCAGAAGTTATATGTAAGCCAAGCCTCAGGTGATAAGGACATGCGAGTCAGCCTCACCTTTCCTTCCCCATGTCTTTGCCCCCCCATTCTACTTTGATCCAAGTTGAAAGATGAGTATCAAGGCAACTCTTGTCCCAGGAAATATAAACAACAAGTGAGAGAACAACCTTTGCCCTATTTGATTGCTTGATCAAGTACACCAGAAATGTGAATTTCTTGAAATGTAGACTAAAGTCTTTTAAGTTTAAAATAACTTTATTGCAACTTTTTTAAGGGCTAAAATTATATGAATGTAGGAGTGTAATTTAATTTGTGATTAAATTTGTGCTGAGTAATTGGAACATTGATTTGCTATGATTTTTTTTCCATCCTGCCATGATGTAATTATTACTTGTCTGGCTGTTTCAAAAGATGTGTTATATTAATCACTACAGTGTAGAATAGTGTAGTTATGCATGCTGTAGTGACCATTAAAATATAGTGTAGTTATGAGTACTGTAATGGCCTTTGCTATGCAATGTAGTTATAAGTGCAGCCATATAGAACTATTATAGTGGATATGAAGGCGTATCCAATGTTTCAGGAAAACTAACACTGTAAAAGGAGATCTGTAAACCCGTTAGTATGGCAACAGAGTACAGAACCTATGAATTTGTGCAGCCATTGTATAAAAAGAAGCATTGCACTGAGGTGTGGTAGTATGGCTTAATGAAATGGGTTTGCAATGAGACTAGCAAAATAAGTTCTTTAAAATCGGGAAGTCTTAGTATGTGTTTGATCTAAAAGATGTAGATCATGTGCTGGAGAAAGGCTTTTAGCTCTTGTGCATCATATAGAGAAGCAGATAATAAGTGAAAGATGCAGTCTCACTGGACTGGTTTCTTGAATTTTTACTCTGCTGAAAGTCTGTTGAAATTCATGACGCAAAGTAGTTGTACACATGGGGACACAAGATCAGTGCTCAGCTATCACTGTGAATTAGAGTCTTTTGCTGCATTACAGTTCTAGAGGGGAATGCTAATCTGAGTATGGTTCTTGAGAGATCCTTTTCTTTGGCACAGTTCTGTAAGGAACTCATAGCATCTATAAATTCTTAGACATTTCCTTTGTACAGTCTTGAAGGTATACTACACTGAAGACTGAATGGGAATATGATGCATTAGTTAAGTCTGAGGTGGTAAAGATGTGTACTGAGATGATAAGGTGAGACGTTTATTATTTACTTTGATGTAAGGAAATAAGTATAGAAACCATAACAGGATGAGACTGAATGCAAACAAAACTAGTGAGGATGCAACATAAAATTCAAGGGAAAAAAAACTTTGTTCTCCATTGTCAGTGTTACATCTTTAATGTATTTGAGTGTGTTTTTTATAGAAAGAGAGACATATGAAATATATAAGTAGATGTTTTGTCATTCTTTATAGTTTGAAGCATGTGTTAATTGAGTGCTGTATTTTGCTATGTCCATGGAGTTTAAAACAAAAAAGATAACAGTGGTTGCATGATAAGCAGACTGTATCTTTAGCCATCCGATGTTTTGTGGTTTTCTGTTTAACTACTTGGTAGGAGTATCCTTTATGTGATATATTTTATTTTTTACCTTTGATTCTTTAGCTATTTGTTGGAAGAAAGGGACAGATTGAAGTGCTAGAGTGTTTCTGCTTATAAAGGGCCTGGCTAGTTTTAACTTGGTACAGATTGTAGGTATGACACTCCATATCTTATCCCAAAGTGATGTTTAACTTGAGCCGTAACCACAAGTGTTTTTTTTATTTATAATTCTTTACTGTTAAGTGTTTGTCACTGAAAATGCAGCCTTTAAATGTGTATCATTGATTGATTTGCTGAATTATTACATATCTTGTCCAATGTACTAAATGCTGTGTATATAGGTTCATAGGTAGGTACTAGGCTATCTGCCCGAGGGCATTTCTAAGCCTTGCTAGAGTGTGTTGGCTTTCGCCACCCCATTGACTAATTAATTGAGCCTCTGTCAAGCAGAGGCAATGAAGTGATTTTCTGTTACACATCCACTCGTCAAGGTTTCTGTTGAAGAGTGTTAGTGAGGGGCTCTGCCTAATGTAGTTTAGAATTTTGTTCCAAAGCATGGGGAGTTTCAGTGACAGGAATCTATCACTCCAGCATGTTCTAGTTATTGTCGTGGTGAGGTTTAGCTCACTAGAGCGCATGGCTCGCACTGACTTGGATTTCTTTAGGTGGAGCATGTCCATCAATTCTGAGTTGGACATGGCTTTGTTAGTAAGGCAGAGTAAGCGATATGCCACTGAGTACAGCCAGAGTTTTTCCAGTCGGCCTGCATAGGGCATATGTTTGAGGCCAGTAATCCTCTTGGTGAGGTACTTTTATGGTCCTTCTAGCTGTTGGAAGTGTCTTGTGAGATACATCCCAAATGGGGCATTGTACTCTATGATGGGTCTGATGAGTGATGAGTAGAGGGCCACTATAAGCTCTTTATTTCTAGATGCGAACCCTTTAGTAATTAGATGGGCCACATAGAAGGATTTCCTAACTACTTTGGCAATATGATTGTAAAAGGAGAGATTACTATCTACCTGGGCCCCAGATCTCTTATTACCTCTTCTGTATTAAGGAGGCTGCCACCTATGTGGTAATTCATGGATGTTTTGTTTTTCCCAAATGGGATGACTATGTCATTTTTGGCATTTAGCTTGAGGCCATGACTTTGATACCAGGTGTCCGTCTCAGTAAGGCCCTTTTGGAGGATGTCCGTGTCAGCCGGAGAGTCAGTTATGGCTCCCAGTTTGCAGTCATCAGTGAACTTGGTTAGCCATAGTCCTCCTGTGTTTGTCTGCACTTCTGAGAAGTATATGCCGAACAGTAGGGGTCCCAGGACTGAGCCTTGTGGGACACCACTTGTGACTGGTTTAGAGGCAGACCTGGAGCCCGCTATTCTTACCTGTGTGAGTTCTGTCTGTAAGCCAGTTGGCAACCCATCTCGTGACATAGGGATTTATGTTCAGGCTGGTGAGTTTTTCTGTAATACCCAAATGGGGAAAGGTGTCGAAAGCACTGGCATGGTCAAGGTAGGCTGTGTGAACCACCTTTCCCTCGTCAATGGCCTTGGTGACTGTCTTGAAGAAGTCAACCAGGTTTAGTAGGCATGAGCTGCCCTTAACAAAGCCGAACTGGGTCAGGCAAGTGTTTGGAGGTTCCCAATGTCTTTGTTAATGAGTTCCATGATGATGAGCTCGATAGCCTTGTAGACCAGGCTAGTCAGGCTTATGGGGCGATAGTTAACTTACCAGGGTCAGTTGTGGCCCTCCTTTATAGAGCAGAATAACCATTGTTCTGCACCATTCTATGGGCACATAGCCTGTGGAGAGGCTGAGGTTGAACAGTGTGTTTAGGTGGGGGGTTAGTTTGTTCTGTAGTTCGTGCAAGATGCAGCCTGGGACACCATCTGGCCCCATTGATGCTGTGTTTTTGGCTTGTGAAAGTACAATACATTATAACTTTGGAGACTTGTGTTCCTCATGTAAGAAGATGGGTTTGCTTACTACTATTGGTAATAAATTTGGACTTGCTGAGGATGGTTTTACTTGCGCAGTTGGCACAACTTAGAAAACTCTTACGTATTTTAATGACTAGGCTGATGATAAATCATGTTTAGCAAAGTGCAAGTAGAACACATTAAGGAAAGGGAGTACCCTCTACTAGTATAGATCACTTGACGTATATTAAACTTGATGCTACAGATGACACACTTGCAATTCAGGAATCTCAGCAGATTGAGGATTCAAAGGACAACTAGAAGGGAATTGTATCCTTGCAAGCAAGTGATGTAGGTGGTAAAAACTGTGAGGTTAATAAGACTAACTGTAATGAAAATTATTCTTTTATACAATTGGGATATCAAACAGTACTGAATAATAGGTGAAAAATAGTCGGGTCAGAAATGATGTATTAGTAACTGGAGATTAAATTATTGAAGGAACTAATACTCACATTTACAGAGTGGTTAAAGAACATTGAATAGTGTTATGCCAGCAAAAATATAGGATGTGAGAGTAAGGCATTAGGAATGAGTTTCAAGGGAAGAGAAATTTACTGTTGCTCGTATTAAGTGCAACTAACTGTTTTGTTTGGCTAATGGTAGTCACTGTTTGTGCTGTAGAATTTGAAAGCAGTGTTAGTAACATAATTGTCTTTGGTGCAGAAGGCTGTGGATGCTATTCCCACACCAAGTAGATGAAGTGCTGGTATTGCGTGCCCTTTCAGTTGCTGAGTTATTTGATGCATTTTAAGGGGGAATATGAGTTCTTCACTCTGAGTGTGCCCTGCTTTGTATGAGATGCCTATAAACTATGGATTTGTTGGTTTGTCAGTCATTCCCTATTGCAATATTAAGAGCTTACCAATTTTTTTAATGCAATTTAATTCAAGGGCAGCAGGCACTGAATTTGTAAATGAAACTCTGAAATGCAAAATTGTTTGCTAATATCAACTATTTATTAGTTACAGATCTCTTTAATGTGAAATTATTCAGATGACATTTACGTCTGCAGAGATTGTGCAAACTGACTGACATTGATGGATTGTAATGACAGAAGTTTAAGTGGCCTTTTATGGTTGAAATGTTCTGAATTGGGCAGTTTGTCATTATTGGTTCATATGTTTTGTTTCATTGCTTGCTGGAAAAACATTCAAAACTATAAATTTAAAACACACTCTAACAAGTGATGCTGTATTATAGAAGGGATATAATTAAATGATTTTATATTATAATTAATGCAATGTGTATATATTATAATCATATGTATAATCATATGTATAAATATGTACACTTCTTATGCATGGCTACTCTTGTTTATCACAGTAACAGGAAGGATATTGTAATGGCTGTGTCAAGAAAAAAGGTCTAAAACATTCAGTTAAGCATATAATGAAGTTGTTTACACCATATAACAAAGTTGTTTACATACAGTTTCATAACTAAGGGTCAACCACACAAAAGCAGAAAACACCAAGAATTTCCCTCGCCCACTCAGTAAAACTAATTTTGAAAAAAAGAATTAATAATGTGCATATATTAGAGCTATTGGAATTATCTTTAAAAAAGATGAAGTGATGATTTGCAACTGTGTCAAAGTTGGGATTATGAAGAAATGCTTGATTAAGCATTAATTAAAATGTATATATAATGTAGTGACTGTACACAGTTTAAGTTAAATACAGCTATAATGTGTCGTGCATTCAGAGCACAGAATGCCAGCTTTTATTTAAACAGCAACTTGTGTTACTGAAATCTAATATTGGAAGCCAAAGAACACTAGTGTTATAAACTAATCTGTTTAAATCTGTATAATCTGAATAGGCTCATGGGACTCAGTTTAGTGTCCTACATGAGAAATACTGAGCTAATGAACACTATTCCCCAGTAGTTGTTTCTAAGTCATTTATAAATAAATAAATAAATAAATAAATAAATAAAACAAGGGGAAGTATTTTGAGATAAAGCAAATACCTTGTCTTTATGGTGGGTAAAAAGCAAAAAGGAAAACTCTGTTAGTACCCAAGTAAATAAAATGATTATTAGCAATGAATGAGAAATTATTCCAGTATAGAGAACTGAACAGCCAAGCCTTCTTGATCAGAATTCAAAAGGGCTGCCAGCTGAAAGTTCCATTGAGTTAGTTGCAATGTACATGGGGTATGTAAAAAAAATCACGGATTCCTAATTAAATCCTAGATATCTGTAATCATTGTAGAAGTAAAGCATAAAACGGTATGCACACTGAGAATTTTGAACAGTGTTTATGGCAACTGGGGAGAAATAGCCAGGTTAATGGGACCCTGTAATGTCTGCAGGGGGGAGGGGCTGTGTAGGTGGATGGGGTGGGGCTGCATGGGCAGAGGGGGTGTGGCTGTGTGGGCAGGGCTCTGGGTTTGAACCCCCCCTTGCAAAAAATCCTGCGGGCTCCCTTGGTCTTTCCCTCATCCAGGGCCTTGGTCACTTTCTCAAAGAAGACAACCAGGTTTAACAGGCATGATCTACCTTAACGAGTCCAAACTGAGTTGGGTCCAGAGTTTGTAGATTACTTCCATCTTTGTTGATAAGGTCCATAATGCTTCTTTCCTTGGGCTTACAGATAAGGCTAGTCAAGCTTATAGGTCTATAATTCCCAGGGTTGGTTGATGGTCCCCCTTTGTGCACAGGGATTACTGTTGCTGTCATCCATTCTGCTGGAACATAGCCAGTTCACAGGCTGTGGTTAAACAGGGATCCAAGTGGGTCTGCTAGGTCATGCTTTAAATTGTTTAAAACACAACCTGGGATGTTGTCTGGTCCCACTGATACTATGTTTTTGGCCTTGGAGAGTGCAGAGATGTCATGATCTCTTGAGACAATAGGCTGAGGAATGGTGGCAGGCATACTTTGAGGGATGACAGATGGGGACGGGGGGGGGTGGAGATTGCACAAAATCCATCAGCTAGCAGGTTGGCTATTACTTCTGTTTGAGTATGAGTGGTGCCATCCACAACTAGTTCAGCACATATCTGTGTATTCCCATTTAGAGTTCAGATGTTAATAAAGAATAACTTGTAATTATCTTTAGCTAGGGAGACTATTTTTGCTTTGTAATTAGATCTGGAGGAATTGAAAAGCTCTCCCATTTCCTTGTTTATGCTAGATAGGGAATTCTTCCTCTGTTGAGCCAGTTCCCTCTTGTTTTTGGGCAATTAGTTTCTTTCTTTTGCTCTATAGCCTGTTTATACCAAGGGTCCACCAAGTTGGCTTGTTTTTTGAACAACTGCTTAAGTGGTTATAGTGGGCCTTGGTATACACCTCGACATAGGACTCCATGTTATTTGTATTTGAGAGGTTTTGAAATTTCTTATATCATCACTTAGTAGGAGGTAATTTGTCTTGGAAAAATTCTTAAGCATTTTTGAGCTTGATGGGGTATCTGTTCTTATAATTACATCAAAAGAGACTGATCTCACCAGGGAGGACATCACATTGGGGGGGTGCAATACTCTCCCATGTTAGTGAGTACTATGTCCAGGACATTTCAGCCTCTCGTGGGTGTGCTGAGTAGCTAGCTGTTCCAGAGCATTTGCATTGACAAAGTCCAAGAACCTCTGAACCAGCATGTTTGTTGTCATGTATGTTTCCCATTCCATGGTAGGATAACTAAAATCACCTATGAGTAAGGTGCTGGGCTGTATGGCAAGTGACCCCAGTAAGTCTAGGTATGCTGTAGGCTTTTCTTGGTTCATGGTAGGGGACCTATAGCTAGCTATGATGTGGTGGGGGATTTTGCCTAAGGTTAATTGAACATGGAGTAGCTCAAGAGAGTCACGTTGTTTGACCACTCTTGAGGTGTACTTATCCTTAATGAAGATGGATACACCACTTCTTTTGGTTCTTTCATGCACAGTTTGTGGCCTGAACATATGGAAGGTGTTTTAGCTGTGCACAGCAGGGGTGATTTCCGGGGTCTTGAACCATGTCTCAGTGACTGCACAGAAATCAGGATCTTCCAAGGTGAGGAGTGCTTCCAGTGAGTAAAGTTTCTTGTTTAGAGTCCTAGCATTAAGCAGCAGTGCCTTGAGTTTATCTAGAGAAGATTTTGTTATGTTGGTATGTTAGTTATTTTGATCCTGCCTAAAAAGACATAATAGAGGTGGCTAATGCCTTTGCCAGTATCTGAAAGCCTAGAGGAGACAGGTGCAGACTATCTCTGGCAAAGCAGTGTGGCCTGCCAACCATGTCTTCCCAGGCTGACAGATATTGGATCTCCTTAGACTAACATCAGAAGCTAAGACAATTGTTAAAGTCAATCATTTTTTTGTTTGTATTGTGGCATCATCCTTGGAGAAGGTAAAATGCTGCTTAAAGCTAGGCTTATACCTGCCTGCGACACATAATCTGTGAGCTCAGTAATGTCTGTCTTCATATAGTCCAGACAGGTACATCTCAAGTCATTCACCTCACATGGATTATAACAAAGTCATACTGGTATTTGTGATTTTGTGACTTGAGTGCTTCAGTGACTTGACTTAACCTGGCACCTGACAGGCAGCAAACCGTAACCCGCTCCTTATCTAGCCTGTTGAGGGGAATAGCTGTGTGTCTCACTATGGAGTCTCCTGTGACCACTACATTGGGTTTTGTGGTGTTACACCTTATGGGTTTATTTGCTGAGACACTGGTGTGTGCGTGTGATATTATGTGTTGTGGTTGTTTTTTGCATTGTTGTATGTGTAAGTGGTTTCTGACAGCACCATTTGGGAGGCCTCTGTTCTTTTGGTAAGTTGCTAGTGAGTACCTCTGCATATGTCGGTTTATGTGTCATGTCCTTATTTAGTGTGGAAAATTATGTGTGCGTGCGCTGACAATCTGTTATGGAATATGGGTATAACATAGCTAGGCTTGTAAAGGCCCTAGGAACATTAGCCTAGTAACCTCTTATGAATCTATGAACCTATAATTAGACATTATGCTATTCTACCAGAAAATAGTGTACTGCTCCCTGCATGAGAGGGGGAGCAGCTATGCCAAGTCGAAAATTTTAAACATCTTGGTGGTTTGCTTTTGAGCAATGATAGAGAGGACTTCTTGTCTAGTCTATACCCTCCTCCTAACCTATGATCACAGGCTGTGAGAAGTAACCAAGCAGCTGTGTTCATGGATACATATGATGGTGATGGGTCTACTTCAAATGAGCAAAATCTCATTTGAACAAAATCCATATAACTGAGCTGAATTATTTGAAACTGCAAAACAATGAAACATTAAAAGCATGACAGTCAAAAATCATGAAAAGAACTTACCCAATAACACTCCCCTACAGACTAAAAGCAAAACAAAAAACAACTAACAAACAATGCTACATCACCATCCTACTACTAACCCTTCCCACAAGTCCACACTACCTTAACAAAACAGAACACAAACATACATGCATCGTTTTCTATGCAGGGGGCGAAGCCCCCTGCACCCCCCAGTGGGGCAACCAACCCCCTCGTAACTTAAATATACCAACTCCGAAAGGGCATGTTTTATTTTAGTCAGTTACTGCTGCAACTTCCTGCAGGTCAGTAACTGTTTTCATGATTTTGAGTGTCATTCTTTTAACGTTTCATTGTTTTGCAGTTTTGGTTAATTCGGCTCGGTTATATAGGTTTCATTCAAATGAGATTTTGCTATTTGAAATAGACCCGATGGTGATAAAGTTCCTTTACAGGGTTAATGGATTTAGTTTTAACAACAGAGTGAGAAGCTTAGCAATCTGGGCGTCTCTGAGAGTTGAGCCATTGTTTCTCCATGTGAGATGAGTCAGTTGAGGTGGTTTGGGCACCATGTGAAAATGACCCTTGTATACATTCTACTGCAGGTTATGAGGCATTGCTCACCTGGAAGAGAGCCTAGGGTAAATGCAGTATATGTTGGAGAGAGATTATGCTTTTCAGTTAGCTAGGAAATGTTTAAGGATCCCAAAGGATGAACTAAGACTGTTGCTGGATACTAGATTATTGTCTTTCCTACTCATCTTCTTATCACCACCATGCTACAAGTGTTTTTGAAAATGTATGCACTGAGTCATGGATGAATGGATGGATGGATTGATGAATGGATGGACAAACAGTGAATTTTGTAAATTAAAATTTAGAAGTTTTTATTTTATATTCATGAAATGAAAACTTATTATTTTGATCCCTTAGTGATAACTATCATATCTGTTTATTTTTCTACAGCTTCTGTTACCTCAAGGCCTGCCAAATGTCAAGCTTCCTCCATTCATTCCTCTATACTGGGTATCCTCAGCATGAAGATGAGAACCATTAGAAGGGGCTGTCATCCAGGCTGACATAGAGGTAGATTGCGCACTTGTCAGTATCCTAGCAATGAGGGCTTTTCCATAATGACTCTTTCCCATCCCCTGGATGGAGAGTATGGAACCTGTCATTGTAGAAGTCACTGCTCTTTCTTCATGTGAGTGCATGCTTCCTTGGACCCATGATAGAAGGCTACTGCATTCATGGCTTAGAAAGCCAAATACATTCCCTAGGGTTGCTATGTGCTTCACAACCCCTCTTTTTCTACGATCCTCACTTAGTGCTCACATCAGCAACAACAGATGCCTGAGCCACCTGCAGCATAGTCATAGCTTTATCTTTCTGGCCAATGGACATGGCATGATTATCACATCTGTTTTTATGCTGAATCTGAGAATCATTAGTACATAGAGGTTATTACAAGATCAGGGTAACAAGTGATAAGATTTAAACTTGGGTCAGATTCAATAAAATGCAAACTGGTCAGCAATGAAAATAATAATTTAAGGACTAAGCAGTTGTTGATCATTTTAATGCAAACTTCTTTTCGTAGGAAAAATCATGCAACATTTATTTTTTGACTTAATTATAAATTGGAGAAATTAGGGTAAGACTTAAATTGTTATAGGGTGATTACAAATCTGTAAGCATGTCACTCCTTCTTTCCTTCCTTCCTTGTACTGGCTGGGTAGATCCAGCAGGGAATAACCTCCAAAAAGAGTATAACAAGTCTAAAAGATATTTACATAAGTACAGCAGTAGGTTACATAGTGTCCATAATATGACAGATTCATTGACACAGTACAAGTTTAGTGAGTAATCAATAGCACAATAAACAGAAATAGATGCAATGGAGATTTGCAATACCATCACCTGTTTTCTACACGTGTGTGTTTCATATTGCCAACTTCTATATTTCAGGTTACAACTTGAAACTGCACGCGTTCTAAAATATATTAAAAGATCTCAAAACTGAGTGATATCAAATAAAGGTAAGCCCAAATAGATAGCACAGATCAACTAAAAGCTAATTTAAAAAGGTGGGTTTTTTATCCTGTTTTAAAACTGGTTAGGGTAGTAAATTCCTACAACTAGCCATGAAGCAGATTCCAAATGCAGGGATCTTGGTAACTAAATGCCCAACAGTCAAATAATGTTTAATTATAAGATGGAGCCACTAAGACAGCTTGTGAAGCAAAACACAAAGGTCTAACGGGCCTATATTGGGATAGTAAGTCTTAAAGATAAGGCAGGCATAGACCATCCAGGGATAAATATACCAGAACTAGGGTCTTTTTGATTGCTCACTGTTTAATTGTTAACCCTAAAATTCCCCAAAAGCCTAAACTATCTTCCCTCTTCACTTTTGTCAGCAAATCACCTTCTCCACTGTCTTTTCTCCCTACTGCAGTATATCTGTTCCCTTCTACCTCTCACCCTATTTCATCCTCCTCCTCCTTGCTCACCTTGCTCCACCTCTAATCTAACTTGCTTAACTTTCTACTTAGTCTCAAGACTTTTTAATCAAGTCCTAACTTTATATCCTAGACACTTCTCTCACATATGTATGTATAACTACCCCTTTGACCACAGTAGATTGTACTTACACCACAAAATTCTATATTTAATAATTATGCATGTTGCCACCCTCTTATCTGTATGACTTTGAATCTTGTTGTATCATTGGAATTGTTATGACATTCACGTTTTGATAACTGACCAACATAATTTTCTCCCCAGGCCTGCGACCATCCTGATAAACAAATGAAAAATAAAATAAATAAATAAATAAATAAACTAAATAAATAAATAACTAGTGCAGATTCTGCAAGATGCTTTTCTCCTCAGGTCTCCACTGAAATGGGTTTCTTGCCCAGCTGGGCTAACTTGGTTAGCAAATGTCAATAAATGTCAATAAATAAATAAATAAATAAATAAATAAAATGGGGAAATTTTGAAACCTCTGCCAGTACCCACACTCTGAAGTTTTATATTAGTTGATTGCATTCTTACAATCGTAGGTACAAAGCACTGGAATAGTCAAGTCTGCAGTAGTGGTAAGGACAGAATGAGTCTACCTGCATATCACCTCAGTCCAGAAGCATAGCCCATCTCTTCAATGGATCAGTGCTTTTACCTCCAAATCTTGTAATTGATATAGCAGTTCATTTGAGATCTGGTTAAAAAAATGAGAAGGTAAGTACACAATCTCCTTCCTATCACTATACATAGTAGTAGTAAATTTACTGCAGCTAATCCAGCTGAAACTCATGTTTGTTTACAGCAAATAAGGTTTAGAAAAAAATTAAAATATAGGTCATACCAAACAGCTCAATCTAAATAAAAATATCTTCTCAGGTTCCTGCTCTAAATGTTTTTTACAGTTAAAATTAAAATAATATTTCTTTATATTCTGATGCAGTATTCACTACCAGACAGGGTTTTGACACAACAGCTGGTTCAAGTAAATGAACAGTACTCATGGATCCACCAATGGGGATAAATCAAAATATCCTCTCCTTCCACATAGTCAGGGATAAATCTAGCTGGGTTTTTCTCTAAAGGGTTCAGCTTCTTTCCTTCACAGGGACACCCCTTGATTGTCTTTTTTTCCTCCTTCTAATGCTGCCCTGGACCATTTTCATGCCCAAAGATCACAGATCTGTGCAACTTTGATAAGGGTTGTGACAGCCTCACTTTACCCAGAACCAGCAATCAAGGAGCCTCAATCCTCACCACTGACATTGGTGAGAGACAGTCACTAAAAACAGGAATAGATTTACACAGTATTTTAAAATGCAGCTCTGTATATCAAGCACAATTTCCCCCAACAGCACACAGGGAACATGCTCCACTGGGACTGGACTCTTTTTTTCTCCAGATGCCAAACAAGACTCACTTTGGAGCATTGTGTCCCAATTCCAAGTAGCTGACACACCCTAACCTGTTTCACAGACACACACACACACACACACACACACACACACACACACACACACACACACACACACACACACACACACACACACACACTCCTGGAAAAGGCTGGTACAGATTTACTAGCTGTACCCCTTCTGCCCAGACTATAAGGTAACCTTTCTGTCACTAGTCAACCACTGTCAGGCTCTTACAAGGGTATCCAATTATACTGAGTAAAATCAATACTAACATAAATGGTAGAGTGTAACCAAAGCAGCCAGGCTTTTTGGAGTGGCCAAGGTATCACTAAAATAAGCACAGGTACTCTCAATATATTAAAATTAGTCTCTTAAAGACCAGCCACAATGAAATGTATAAACATATTTAATAATAAGTCTTAAAAATAGAAAACATGAGAATATGAGTAAATATCAAAGTACAATAAACATCTCAGTTCCAATCACAGAAGAAATAAAAATAACACAGGTAGACAGATACAAATAGATGCAGAAAAACACTACTAAACTAATCTCACTGTATTTCCTGACTGTCTAAAAATAACTTTACTTTTTCCCACCAAGAGGAGAAAACGCTGAGAGAAGAAATTAGCCACTTTTGACATTTTAAGTATTTTTCCTCTGTTTATTTGCTAAGTTTTTCTGCATAACCGCCTATTTTGAGCATTTTCTGGCTTGTTAAACTTGATTTCTCATTAGTAACTGTATTTAGAGCACAACCTAGAGCTGTTTACTGAAGTTCCTGTTTGCACTTATTTTTAAAATCGTTTATTTCTCAAAACTTGCATTTTATTTGTCTTTGGCCTAGCACTCTTGTGTGGGGTCATTTACTGCACTGTTATAACTTGTTGATACTTGTGAACCTCTGCTATCTCTGAAAAAACAAAAATCAAAAAAAAATCTTGCCTTTTTCCCACTTTTCTGATATTTAAAAAAGTTCAGTTACAGGCTTGCTGTTCTTGAACTGTTTGTAAGTTTCTTGGAGGCCATTTTTTGCTTGGGCTAAAGGGAAGTCTCTCTGTTGATCAGTGGCAGTGAAAAACATTGAGCAGCCTGCCTGCCCCTGTGGGAGTGGTTACTGACTTGAAACTGTAGTTTTATTGGCCATTTTGGGTCATTTCCAAACTCCTCCATCTTCCTCTCTTAAAACCCTCTTTTGCGCGGTTTTGCGCATTTTTGTGCATAGCGCAACAGTGGGCAGCGCCGCCTAATTGGGTTTAAACTATTCCTGGCTCCACAAAGTCTGCTCTTCACTTTTTCCCTTAGAACTGCTCTATCTCTCAATTTAAACATCATATTCTCATTTTAAGGCCCTTCACTGGTCCAATTAAGTAAGCCTACAAGTTAGCACTATTAAACCATAAGCAATACTTACTCTTATACTCCCTATGATTACCCTGTCCTCTATTGGTCCATCTTAAATTCAGTTTCCCTATATTACTCTAGCATGTCCAAAGGTCAGTCAATGGTTTCCTCTCCAGTCCAGCTGGTGAATCTGGGAATTTTGAGGCAATGATACAACTGTCTCATGTACATGGACAACCCCCTCCTCCTCCAAACAGGTTCAAATATATGTGAGAGATGCAACTATTTAGCCAAACTGGAGGCTGAGCTCTCTCATCTCAAAACTGGTGTAACCAGTCAGGAGGAGAAGGTAACCTCACACAACACAATTCCAGTATCACATAGTCCCACCACATCAGCGAACCAAACACATAAATACACAAAAACATACTCGGAGGCTCTAAATAAAAATCTACCTAAGCAACAGAGACCTCCAAAGCAGACATACAAGCAAACGCTACCTCATAACAAAACATGCACAACACATAGCTCACAAAGTCAGTGTGCCAAGCAGCCACAGCCCTTAAGGCTGAATAACACACCTGATACTCTTGTAATAGGTGACTCTATTGTCAGACACAATGACGTCCCACTCACCAGGCTGAATAAAGAGAAGGTCATGGTGAGCTGCCTGTCGGGTGCTAGGATCCGCCACATAACGCAAGCACTCAGGTAACTCCAAAGCAAATACAAATATGACTCAGTCATTGTACATGCTGGTGTGAATGACCTGAGACGTACCTCCCTGGACTACATGAAAAGAGACATAGAGGAGCTCTCTGATCATGTAGCCCAGGCTGGTATGACCCTGACCTTGAGCAGCATCTTACCCTCACCTAGAATGATGCCACAGTACAAAGACAAAATGATCGATTTTAACAACTGGCTAAAATTTTGGTGTCATTCAAAGGGGATCCAGTGTCTGTCAGCCTGGGATGTCATGCTCGACAAGCCACGTTGCTTCGCTAGGGACGGCTTGCACCTGTCACCACTGGGCTTTCGGATATTGGCAAAGGCTCTTGCCACCCCCATAGTGCCTTTTTTAGGCAAGGCTCAAAAGTCAAACCCACCCCCATAGACAGCACAAGGAACAAGAAACTAAGGGTAATGCTGCTTAACGCCAGAAGTCTTAACCTCAAGATGCACGCACTCGAAGCTCTCCTCAGTATGGAGATCATTGATATCTGTGCAGTGACAGAAACCTGGTTCAAGGCACCAGAGAGCACCCCAGCACTATCAGGCTATACCTCATATCATGCTTTTCGGCCCCAAAACCCAGACCGAACCACAAAAGGAGGGGGAGTTTCCATATTTATCAAGGATATCCATACCTCCAGGTTAGTGGCATTGCACGAAGTATCGGAGACCATCCATGTGCAACTAACAGTGGGCAAGACTGCTTTTCAGTTTATAGCATCCTACAGACCACCCTCTCAAAGTCAGGAATCCCACTCGGCTTTCCTGAAAACATTGGAGAACATGAAGATCTCTCCGAACACCTTTATATTGGGCGACTTCAACTACCCAAACATTGACTGGGAGCACTACTCAAGTCCCAGCACCTTAGCCCAAAGGTTCCTGAAAATTATAAACTCAAATGCTATGGAACAACTAGTCACCACTCCCACAAGAGGGGAAAACATACTAGACCTGATCATTACCAACATGGGGACTCTATGCTCCACACCAGAAGTATATCCCTCATTGGTAAGATCAGACCATAAATTAATTTCACTGGATGTCCACATCCTGACCCCACCCCCAGCCCAGAAAACCACAGTGAAAAACTTCTCAAAAGCAAACTTCTCACTTCTCAAAACCGAAGTGGAATCCTTCAAGGCCCCAGGGCCAGTGGAAACTATGGCCCAAACTGCAGAATCCTATATAAATGCATTCTACGGACATCTCCAGGAATGCATGGATCATGTTATCCCAAACAAAACCAAGACCCAATCATCCAAAGGCAGGCGTCCAGTCTGGTGGACCCCTGCCATAAATAAACTGTACAACAGAAGGAGGAAGCTGCTACACGATAGAGCAAAATCCCTAATAGGGAAGGCATCTCTGATCAGTACTAGCAAAAAATTATGATCCCTCATAAAATCCTCCAAGGCCAGCTTCGAGAGAAAAATTGCACAGGACACCAAAGACAATCATAAGGCTTTTTTCAGTTATGTTAGGAACCTGGGATGCAACTCCCAGACTTGTTCTGAGTTGATTCTAAACGACAAAAAATACACTGAACCCACAGACATCGTCAATATCCTGCCAGACAGGTTCAGTGCAAACTTCTCCACCCCCTCCCCCAAAAAGAGCAAGTATCTATCCCGGCAGAGGGCTGCCTCCCAAACATCTCTGATGCTCAGGTGAAGGCTGCCCTCTCCAAAGCAAAAAACACTGCTTCCATGGGACCAGATGGCGTCCCAGGTTGCATCCTACATGAACTCCAAGAGGAACTAATCCCTCAAATAAAACAGCTATACAATCTCAGCCTCACTACAGGATATGTGCCCACAGAATGGTGTACAGCAACAGTGGTCCCACTCCACAAAGGTGGAGCCTCTACAGACCCTGGAAACTACTGCCCCATAAGCCTGACTAGCTTAGTCTGCAAGGCTATGGAGACGATCATCATGAAGCTCATAAACAAAGACATTGGGGACCTACAGACACTAGATCCTACCCAGTTCGGCTTTGTCAAGGGCAGATCCTGCCTTTTGAACCTGGTTGACTTCTTCAAAACAGTCACCAAAGCCATAGATGAAGGGAAGGTAGTCCACACAACCTATCTGGACCTTGCAAAGGCATTTGACACAATACCCCACTCGGGCATCATAGATAAGCTATCCAGCTTAAATATAAACCCCTATGTCACAAGATGGGTCTCAAACTGGCTCAAAGACAGAACCCACAGAGTGAGAGTTGCTGGAGCCATGTCAGACTCAAAACCGGTCACAAGTGGCGTCCCACAGGGTTCTGTCCTAGGACCACTCTTGTTCGGTATATACTTTTTCAAGGTACAGGCAAATGTGAGAGGACTATGGCTCACCAAGTCCGCGGACGACTGCAAACTGGGCGCCATAATCGACTCTCCAGCTGACACAAACTTCCTTCAAAAAGGTCTCACAGAGACAGATAACTGGTGCCAGTGCCATGGTTTAAAGCTAAATGCCAAAAAATGTATAGTCATACCCTTTGGCAAAAATAATGTGCCCACAAATTACCACATAGGCAGAAACCTATTAAGTACAGAGAAAGTTATTAGGGACCTGGGGACCCAAGTTGATAGCAATCTCTCCTTTGAAAACCACATTGCCAAAGTGGTTAGAAAGACCTTCTACATAGCCCACCTCATCACGAAGGGTTTCACATCTAGATCAAGAGAGGTAATCGTGCCCCTTTATTCATCCCTCATCAGGCCCATCATAGAATACAATGCCCCTTTTGGGATGAACCTTACCCGACACCTGCAGCAATTAGAAAGACCCCAAAAGTATCTCACCAAGAGGATCAAGGGTCTCAAACAGATGCCATATGCTGCTCAGTTAAAAAAACTCCAGCTCTACTCAGTTGCATACCGCCTACTTTGAGGTGATCTATGCCTGACATACAAAGCTATGTCAAATCCAGAATTAATGGACATGCTCCACCTCAGTAAATCTAAATCCCTTAGAGCCACATGCTCGAGGGACTTGAGCCTCAGCACAGAAATAAATAGAACTTGCTGGAGGGACAGGTTCATAACCCAGAGGCTCCCTTCACTCTAGAATAGAATTCCAGTTCATGTGAGGCAGAGCACCTCAATGAATCTCTTCAAGAAGAATCTCGATAGGTGGATGGGGGATCGTAGGTTTGTCCCAAGGATTACTCCCGTGTCACTATTAGACAGAGGCACAGTAAACTAAGCCTTAAAAAGGGCACAGTATACTCAAATCAAGGGGTGGCGTAAGCCATACAGAATCGGGCTAGGCTTATAATTGCCCCAGGGCAGATAGCCTAGTATGAACCTATGAACCTGTGAACGGTTCCCTTGCTAACTTAATTAATACAGCAAGGCTAGATAGAATGCTGAGTTGCTTAATTCCACAAGGCAAGTTATGAGCTTCCAACTCACTGAATTGAACTCAACTAACAACTAAACTGACTGTGATAGCTGTCATAGATTTTTATATCAGGTTCCAAACAAAACGAAAGAAAACAAGCTGCTGTGTGAGTTCCGTCCTCTCTTTTCTGGTTATAGAATGACATCACATTTAATAACTTGACTCGGGTACAGTACACATTCAGAACTTTGCTAAGATCTGTTGCAGTATTTGAAAATTCTAGAACAATTTCAAAAACTTCTACTCTTCCCTTCCAGAATTCTTTGTTTAAACATAAATATTCAATCAGTTATAAGAACAATGTTGATACATTTTTAACACAAGCATCTGTACAAGTCAGTGTGATAGTCAAATGACAAAATTATTTACAAAACTCCAGATAACTATGCTGGCATATGTTACACATGCACTGCTCTATTCTCCCTAGATAGCAACACCTCACATTGTCACAAGGGTGATCAGGGCACTGGGATTCAAATATCCTGCATGCTGTTATCCCTATTATCAATTAATATTAACTGTAACCTCCTTTCCTGTTTCTGGGTTAGTATCCTCAAAGGGACTATTTACCAGTATGCTATATAACCCTTCTGTGATAGCACATTTAAAGGGACCAGGCACCACTGTGCTAATATATATATACTTAGAGTCATAGATTCATAGGTGTTTACTCGGCTAATGACCACAAAGACCTTTTTAAGCCCAGCCATGCATCCCAAATCTCTGACAAGCTCTGATACCCTTGATACGTGCCAACATGGGCCTGGGAGATGAACCATTTACAGGTTATCTGTGTCCATTAGAGACATAGGTGCCAAACCAGGGATGAATTTCCAGTTTCCCATCCAATTGTCCAAGTTGCACGTGAATTGGGTTAGGGAGAAACTCTGCTTCACATGGATGGGGAGCCTGTTCCATAGCCCTGGTAGACTAGAATACATACCTATCTCACCAGCAGGTCCTATTTATATCACAGGCAAGGTTTAAGTCTTTAGAATGGGTAATTCTGGTGCTGTTTGTTTTGTGGATATGAAGGAGGTCTATCAGAGTGGGGTCTGACAATGCCCTGTATGCCAGGCATAGATCTCCCCTCAAAAGCCTGTAAGGAGACATAATACAGGGATAGGGCCTTGAGGAGATCTGCATAGGGCATTTTACTTACACCCTGTATTCTTTTAGTGATGAACCTCTGTGGACATTCCAATTGTTGGATATGCCTGGTTAGGTACATATCAAAGGGGGCATTGTACTTAATGATAGGTCTGATGAATATTGAATACAGTAGAACAATTACTTTCTTGGACTTAGATGCCATACCTTTGTTTATTATTATATGATTTCCTCACCACTGTAGACATGTGATGGTTAAAGACTAGATTATTATCTGTGTGTGTCCTTAAGTCTCTAACTATTGGGTCAACTCTAAGGGGTGTGTTGTCAATATGATAGTTACCAAGGATGTATGACTTCCCAAAGGATACTGTTATGCATTTATTGGCATTTAGTTTTAGTCCATGGCTTTGACACTAGTTGTTTGTCTGTGTCAGCCCCTCCTGGAGAACATTTGTGTCATTGTGAGATTCAATGACAGCTCCTAATTTGCAATCATCTGCAAATTTAGTCAGCCAGAGACCACTGACATTGGCCTTGACTTCTGAGAAGTAAATGTCAAAAAGGAATGGTCCAAGGATTAATCCTTTAGGGACTCCACTTGTGACTGGCCTCTTTGTAGAGGTGGACTATCCACCGGTTGACATACAGGTTTCCGGGTGACATACGGGTTTGTACCTAACCTCTTGAGTTTGTCAACAATGCCTGAGTGAGGTATTGTGTGAAATGCCTTGTTCAGGTCAAGGTAGGTCAAGGTATGCAGTGTGAATGATTTTGCCCTCATCCACTGCTTTGGTGACCTTCTCAAAGAAGTCCACCATGTTAAGTAGGCATGATCTGCCCTTGACTAAACCAAACTGGGTTGGGTCCAATGTCAGGAGGTTTACTATTTCTCTATTAATCATCTCTATGATGATTCTTTCCATGGCTTTACATATAAGACTAGTGAGACTTATGAGTCTGTAGTTTTCAGGGTTTGTAGATGGCTCACCTTTGTGCATAGGGATGACTGTTGCCTTTTTTCCATTCATGAGCACTAAGCCTGTTTGGAGGCTACAGTTAATTAGTAATTCCAGAGGCCCTGAAAGGTTGTGTTTCATGCTACTTAGAAGGCATCCTGGGATATTGTCTGTGCCCATTGATGCAGTGTTCTTGATCTTAGAGAGAGGATTTTGGACCTGTTCCCTAGTGATAGTAGGGGGAATTATATTTGATTATATTTCCTGAGGGAAGGTTGAGGGGGGGGGTAAAGCTGGAGCTGAATTTATCAGCCAGGAGGTTTGCTATATCTTCTGGCTCAGTATAGGTGGCTCCATTTACAATAAGCTCTGCACACAATTATGAATTGCCTTTGATGTTGCAGACATAGCTAAAGAATGCTTTGTGGTTGTCCTTGACCTGGGAGGCCAAATTTACCTGAAATTTGGCTTTGGTAGACTTTATTTATCCTTTGTTTAGTTTGATAGAGTGCTTTTATCCTGCTGGGTGCTGCACTTCCTAATTTTTTTCCATAATTTTCTTCATCCTGTTATACAGCCTATTGTTTTTGTGATTTCACCAGGGTGGCTTGTTTTTTTGAGTTAGTTCTGTACTTCTTCCTGGTGGGTAAAGCTGCCTCTATGCAGCCATTAACATGCCTGTACAGGGTTTCTGTGAACAATTCTACATATTCAGCAGTGTTCTCGGGGTTTATGGCGTCTTGAATTTTTGCCAGGTTCTCACTTAATAGCAGGAGGTTAGTTTTAGAATAGTTCCTGAATATTCTAGGTTTAGCTGGAGGTCCAGGTTTTATTTTTACTTCAGAAGAAAGCATTTTGTGGTCTGACATTACAGTAGGGGGTGTGCAGCAGTCTTCCATATTAGTGAGGATCAGATCCAGTATGATTGCACTCCTAGTTGCGTACTGACTATCTGGTCGAGAGAATTTGTGTTTACATAATCCAGGAATCTCTGTGTATGTACATTTGGTGTTGTATAGGATTCACAGTTAATAGTGGGGTAATTAAAGTCACCTATGAATGTGGTATTGGGTTGGATGGTTAGTATTTCTAATAAGTACATGGTATGGGTTTCCTGGGTCATAGTGGGGGATCTATAGCTTGCAAGGAAGTGGTATTGGATTTTACCTATGGTGCTTTGAATATGGAGCATCTCAAGTGCATTGTCCTGTTTGACCAGCTTTGAAGTATATTTATTTTTGATACAAATAGGGACACCTCAACCTTTAGTCCCTGCCTGTGAAGTAGCTGGCAGAAATGTGTGGAAGTCAATATAACTTACTGGCAGACAAGCAAGTAAATGAAAAATGGAAATGAGATATTGGGTGTTAGTGTTGTGTGGGCTCCAGCACAGAGCTATGCTTTGATGGATACTGCAGCTGATGTAATGATTTTGGTGGTCAGTTTTCCAGGGGAAAGTTATTTTGATTTGACTAATACAGGATCACTCATTTACAACAACTATTTTCTAATTCTTTCAGTCAAGCTGACAACCATTGAACCCTATTATTCATTAAGGCCCTTTTCTGTCAGTGTCATCATTTTGAATATTCCTCCAGGTGAAATGCTAACTGTTGTATATAACTTTACACTCATAGCATGTACCCAAAACAAACAGCTCCCATTATCAATAATGTTATAGACTGTACTAGGTTCATAAATGTGGACAAGCACTATAAAGACCTAATTACATACAGATGTGACCCTGTATAGTCCACTTATCTAATTCTTGCCCTCTTGCAACTACTTCCTAGCCATTTTTCATACTTGTTTCTTCACATGATTTTAAGTGAATTAGAGGACATGCTCTTTCTAATCTATTCATTTACATTCAGTTACTTACAGTTATAGCATTAGCTATGTGTATACAGATTCTTCCAGTCACCGTCCCCATGTTGCTGCTTATGGCTTTTATTGATATTATAGTTGTGTTTCATACTATATTTTGCCTGCTACGTAGTTAAATAGAAAAATTATCTGAGGGAAATGTATTCTGTCTTTTTATTTGTTTGCTAGTTATGTTATCTATTTATTTAGTTTGATAACAACGATATCTGCCTGGATAAGCCCATCTGCAATAAGACTCAGTGCCAAGAGGTCAAGAATATCAACAGACTGAAATGAATTCTAGTATGTGTGCATTGGCATATAAAGTATAGATGCAGAACATTTTAATTAAGCAAATAAAAATAATGCATATTCAGAATATTTTTGGACAGATTCACAGCATTTTGAGAAAATTTGATTCAGAAAGGACTGAATCACAAAAAAACTAATTTGTTGTTTTAGCCACATGTTTTGTTTCAGCAACTTTTACAACACTGGCTGGGATTTATAGACAAGCATTGTATACCTGTGCAGAACTAATGTTAGAAGATCACACTATGCAGGATGGCTCACATTTAAGCAGATGTACATTAGCGTTATGTTAAAATCACCCATAACTCTGTGATAGCTGCTACACGTGTTAATTAATGCTGCACCATGTAGTATACATCTGTTAATCACAGCCACTGTATTTTATTAGTATTTTGTTCTGAAGGCTTTTATACTGCAAGATGAAAATGCTCAGTTTATTACTTAAACATTGTTTGAAGAGTTTCTGCTTATGTGTGTTTGTTTAGTTTGTTCTGTCAGTCTGAGTAATCTGTTATGAACAAAGCTATTTAAATTATAACTAATAATACTATTACTACTACTACTACTAATAATAATAATATGATTCTTACCAAATCCTCTCAACAATTATATACACTGGCAGAGCTGAAGGCTAGAAAGGGAAAAAAGTATTAAAATGCTACCCCCCAAAAAATAATCACTTAAATGGAGTAGTCACCTTGTAATTTTTAACAACATGTCCAGTGATGTCCAACTGAATCACTTGTCTTTATTTCTTATAAAAGCATATATATCGGTATGTCTGTCTGTCTATCTAGTAATCTTTTTTGAGTTTGTTTAGTTACCGTTTTTATTTTACTGCTGAGGGGTTGCTTTGTGCAGATGTAAGCACTATAGTAATGTGTTGCCCATACATAGTTCACTGTTGCAGATTTTCAAGCTCAGATGTGTGGGGCATATTAATGCAGAAAAAATACTAAGCTCAGACCCCAGATAAATGCGTTGCCAATATTTACTTTTAAGAAATGATTATGTTTCAAGAAATAGGCATTATCAAGTCATGTGGATAATGGCTTCTTATTATCTGTCATTATGCCTCATCTCTTCCATTCAGTGCTCTGTGTAAATATCAGTAGTAAGGCAAACAATTCAATTTGCTGTGATATTATTGTGGGTGTTATTGAGATTAACTCTCAGTAATCATGTAGCTTAGCCAATATGTGAATAAGCAAAGTTCAAAACTGTAAACCCTTGAGAGGCTGCAAGCTCAAAACAGTGATGTTAGTACAATTGTAGAAAGCACAATAAACATTTTCTACAACAGGAAGGCCCCCCCCCCCCAGGGGCCCAATATGGGAGCAAGCCCTCAGACCTCCACACTTTAAATGTAGCAACTCTAAAGTTGCACAGACTCGGACAAAAGGGGAAAAATGATAAAGCACATCTTTTCCCTATTCTCTGAGTCCAGCAAACCACAAACAAGAATGCATTCTGTGACTTATACAATGACAATATGGTAACACATTAACAGCAAAATTTTAATACATGATAAAGCAAGATGCAACAAACTATAGGCATCTCATGATATGGGCTTCTGGGATAACTGAGTTAGGCTGCAAGGTCGGTTCTAGGTATTACTACTGTCGGTATATGCTTTCTTGGATTTAAAATTTGTATATATTAGTGTATTTCATTAAATATACAGAATTTATATCTGTATTTTAATAATGTAGATTGAATATGGAATTGGTTACTGTTGCCATGCTCCCTGTTTCCTTGACAAGCTGAATTACATTACCATGAAATAGGACTGTCTGTGCATTGTAGCAGATGTTTCATAAGAAAAAGACAGATTCTAGTGGTGTTTGAAATCTGACTTCTCTTGGCTATACTGAACCAGGGATATTGCCGACCTTTTTACCTAAGACTTTTATTTGGATGAGAAAACTCTCTCTAACCTCCATTGAGTGTTCTGAATCAGAACTGCTGCTTTTCTTTTCTATCTTTTTGGTGCTGTTATTTGGACTTGTAGAATTCTTACTTGTACAGAGTATACCTGTTAGACATTATTTTCATTCTGATTCTACAGTAGTGTGCAATAGGTAATTGGAAATAGCAACTGCTGCTGTTTGAGTTTCTTCTCTTATGAAACATTTTTCTTCATTTCATTGTGCAACTGGAATACTGCCTTGAATGAATAATCAAATATTTTTAAAAATAAAGAGTTTTAATTTGTTCATTTTTAAATCTTTGTGACTCCTTATTTTATTAATTCAGGGCATCCTCACAGCATTGGTGGGGCTGTTGGTATCTAAGTTTGAAGGCAGATTGTTTGGAATAGCTGTTATTATTCATTGGTGGTTGGCTCATTGGGAGAATGGTCAGTAACTGAATATTTGGTACCAGACTGGTGTCAGCATGCTCTGCATACAGGAAATGGCTATTATCACTAGAGAACTATCAGTACCCCTATTGGGAAACATTGTGTGTGTGTGTGTGTGTGTGTGTGTGTGTGTGTGTGTGTGTGTGTGTGTGTGTGTGTGTGTGTGTGTGTGTGTGTGTGTGTGTGTGTGTGTGTGTGTGTGTGTGTGTGTGTGTGTGTGTGTGTGTGTGTGTGTAAAAAACAGTTTGGTTAAGTCTCTGTTACCACTGGTAAGCTTGGCTCAGTTTGAGGTGGGTGAAATCATAAAAAGTCAATCCCCAGGATTTAATACAATCCGTGTAGGCTCTATGTAGAGCCTACACAAAATGTACCCATGTACATGGCCAGGGTTCTCCCTCAGCAGTGTGCCATGCATATTAATGATGGAGCGCTGCTGAGGGAGAGCATAGGAACAGGGTTACTGAATCCATGTAAGGAGAAGTGCAAAGGCAACCCATGGTTGTGGATGCCTGGTCAGATGTTATGTACAGGGTGAGGCTCCCTGTATTGCAGCCTGCTAGTGTTGAAATGCTGTGAATTGTTTTAAATGTGTAATATTTAATTTTTATGAATTTTTTTCCTCTCTGTATATTTGTGCAGTGTGGCACAGAGTGCAGCAATGCCAAGCTGTGCTCACATATAGACAGCTGACACCTGCTACTCATCTAAAAATAGAAACAGGATGTAATTAATTATCGTAATTAAATTGTTTTATTTATTCTTTTTTATTTTTTTTTGTTTTTGTTTCTGCACAGTGCGAAGCACAGCAGAGGTGAGCGGCGCTCATACATACATAGCCAACACCTACTAGACATCTAAAAATAGAAACCAGATGTAATTAATTATTTCTGTCTAGGTTTGTTTAAGCCTGTTTGTGCAGTGCGGCATGGTGCTCAGCAATGCTAACAAATAGCCTAGTAGTGTATGTGAAGTTATACTAGCTATCCAAATAACTAAATGGATAGTGATACTGTCTAATGTGTAGCAGGTCCTGGGTTCAAGTCCATAGCAGTCATAACATGTCTGTAATTTAATTTACTGTTTTTTTTAATTTAATAAAAAAATTGTAAAATATGGCAGTGTTGAGTGGTGTGAAGCACTGCTTAAACATGCTAATGGCTACTAATGTTTGCACGGTGCTAAGCTTTGCTAAAACCTCGTTTATGTGAATTTTCACACTGCTCACCTGGTTTGTGGACTGTTAAGCAACGTGGTGCTTTTTTGAATGTAGCTCAGTGATATGTAAGGGCAGGAAAACAGACTATATTAAGTACAATAGGCGGGAATTCTGCATCATTCCTTGGAGTCTAATCAACTGTAGATATGGCAGGCAGTACTGGTGAAGGTGCATGCTTTCGGGTGCAAAGATGGGGTGTTCAGGAGTCCAAGGTCTTTGTTGGGCTCCTGGTAAAAAGCCATGAACCCAGGCTGCTGCAGGGCATTTTCTAGGGCTTGGAGTGCAAGGCAGAGGCCTGGGACAGGTTGGCTAGGGAATTCACCAGTATTACTGGTATCCCCTGCACAGGTGAGCAGTGTTGCCTCCATTATGATGACCTGAAGAGGAGAAACAGGGGAACCTTGGACACCTGGGTCCAAGAAGCCTGAGCTGGGAATGACCCACAAATATGTAAGTTTGTTTTCCACTGTTTTACCAATATGCAAACTGAATGTCTGCAAAACTGGTATGCATAATGGTATGCTTCTCTCCCAACAGCTGCAGCTGAGAGGGCTCACAATGTTGAGTCCCATGCCGCGTGCCTGGCCAGGTTGCTCTGTGAGTGTGGTATGTATGGATTTATTATGCTAACTGTAGTGCAATATGCAATAAGCACAAAAGAATAAAGCATAAACTGCAATAAAGTATAAACAATAAAAACTGTATTGCAATAAATGGACAAGTAGAACTGCAGTGCAATAAATGGGCAATTAGCAATAAACATTAAACAATACCAATAACTAAGCAAAATGGTATACAGCAGGATTGTGTTGTCATAACCATTGCAATAGAGCTGTATGCATTGCTTATCTATGGTAAGGTTGCTGTAGTCAAGTGTCACACTTTAATAGCTGTAGAATGTTGTTATTGTTGTTTGTCTTTTCGGCTTTTCCCAGTTAGGGGTCACCACAGTGGAACTCCGGTCCGCTAATGATTGGCAGTCGATTTTTATGGTGCCAAGTTGCCAGACCGATGCCCAACCTTCAGTGAAGGCACGCCCATTCATGCATGTCTTTCGGAGGCCACTCGAGCTGTAGAATGCAAAACTTATATCAGGTAATAAGGGTATATGGGTGAGGTAGCCCACTCTAATGACAGATATTGTGTGGACTTCAGAGACATTTATCAGCAAAACCAATAAAGTGTTTACCAGCATTGTTGATTCCTAAATACATTTGATGTAATATATGCAGTACGGTTGTATTCCATGCATGTGTGTTCTGTTGTCACTGCAGTCAATTATAAAACTGTAATAGTTCTAGAATGCAAAACAAATGTCCTGAAACATGTATTGTTCAACAAAAGATATATGGGTGAGGTAGCCCATGTTATGAACAGATATTTTGTTTAGATTTCACAGACACTTACCAGCAATGACAATAAAGTGTTAATCAGCATTGCTGATTCCTAAATACATCTGTGTAATGATTTCCAGTATGGCTGTATTCCTTGCATGTCTGTACAAAGTTGCTGCAGTCAATTATTCCAGTATTTGCAGATGTCCCCTGCAGTCACAGCTAATCCCATGCCTGCCAACTAAGGCATGATGGCTGTCTAGTTTATGTACTGTACACAAACATGCCTCTCAAGTATCACAATTTCCCATAATGTAACTAAAATTGCATAATCCATCTATCACAGGATTACCAGAAAAATGATTACCTGGAATGCAATTTATTATCAAAGCTGATTACAGAACACCTTGGTAGTTATTTAAGTCCACATTACATGAAACTGTTCTGTGTAGTTTTACCTGCATTTATTACTTGCCCCATACTGACCCATGCTAACAGCTTGAGCGGTATGTATGTGCTACATCAGCTAGAGGATAATTGTAGTCACTGTACTCAAAGCTGACACTACATATCTGTACAGTATTTATTATCAGTGTTTTCAGGGATATGATCTGCAATGCCACTAATGGAATGTTTTTCTCTATCTCTCCACCCCTTATCTTCCTTTATTTATTATTGCTATTTATTATTATGATATAATGTTAACATATTTTATTTAACTATATTCTGGAAAATGTGGTTTATTATTGTTATGTTTTATTATGATGCAATATTAACATATTTTAACTATATTTTGGAAAAATGTGGGTTATTATTGTTATGTTTTATTATGATTCAATATTAACATATTTTGTTAAAATAGCTGTTTTGTTGGCCTTATGCTTTAATTCTTACTGGCATGCTGTTAACATACTGACTGTTATATTATTTACTGTTCATAGGTTCATAGGTTCATAGGTTCATACTAGGCTATCTGCCCGAGGGCATTTATAAGCCTAGCCCATCGTTTTGTGGCTTACGCCACCCCTTTAGTATGGGGAACTATACCCATTATTTTGCTGTGCCTCTGTCGAGCAGTGACACTGAGGTAATTCCTGGGGTATATCTGCGATCTCCCATCCATTGGTCAAGATTTCTCTTGAACAAGGCCAGCGAGGTGCTCTGCCTCACATGTACCGGGATTTTGTTCCACAGCATAGGGAGTCTTTGGGTGACGAATCTATCCCTCCAGCACGTCCTATTAATAGCTGTGTCGAGGTTTAAGTCTCCCGCCCTTGTGGCTCTGATGGATCTAGATTTTTGAGGTGAAGCATATTCATCAAATCTGGGTTTGACATGGCCTTGTATGTTAGGCAAAGGTCACCTCTGAGCAAGCGGTAAGCGACTGAATAGAGCTGGAGTTCTTTCAGTCGGGCAGCATAGGACAGAATTTGAGACCCTTTATCCTTTTGGTGAGGAACTTTGTGTCCTCTCCAGCTGCTGCAAGTGTCGGGTCAGATACATTCGAATGGGGCATTGTACTCAATTATTGGTCTGATGAGTGATGAGTAAAGGGAGACTATGACCATCCTTGATCTAGATGAGAATCCCTTCATGATAAGGTGGGCAATGTAGAAGGACTTCCTAACTACTTTAGCTACATGGGTGTCGAATGACAGACTACTATCAACCTGGGTCCCCAGGTCCCTGATAACTTCTTCTGTGCTCAGTGGATTGCCACCTATTTGGTAGCTAGGGGTAACCTTGTTTTTCCCGAAGGGTATGACTATGCATTTTTTTGGCATTTAACTTTAGGCCGTGGCTCTGGCACCAGTTATCCGTTTCTGTGAGACCCTTCTGAAGGATATCTGTGTCAGATGTGTTTTCTACTATGGCACCCAGTTTGCAGTCATCTGCAAACTTTGTCAGCCATAACCCTCCTGTGTTTGCTTGTACTTGGAAAAGTAGATGCCAAACAAGAGTGGGCCCAGGACTGAGCCCTGTGGGACACCACTTGTGACAGGCTTTGAGTCTGACATGGCGCCAGCAACTCTGACCCTGTGGGTTCTGTCACTCAGCCAGTTTGCAACCCATCTTGTGATGTATGGGTTAACATTTAAGCTGATGAGTTTTTCAATGATACCCGAGTGGGGTATTGTATCGAAGGCCTTAGCCAGATCGAGGTAGGCTGTATGGACTGCCTTTCCCTCATCAATGGCTTTGGTGACTGTTTCGAAAAAGTCAACCAAGTTTAAAAGGCATGATCTGCCTTTGACAAAGCCAAACTCGGTTGGATCCAAAGTCTGCAAATTCCCTATGTCTTTATTTATGAGGTCCATTATGATCCTCTCCATGGCTTTGCAGATAAGGCTTGTCAAGCTAATGGGCCGGTAATTTCCAGGGTCTGTGGAGGCACCGCCTTTGTGAAGTGGGACCACAGTTGCAGTGCGCCACTCCCTGGGTACGTATCCAGAGGTAAGACTTTGTGTTACAGATAATACACATTAATATGTATTTGGACTAAGTAGAATGATGTTCCAGTCTGTGATTTGGTTATTGCTAACCTTAACTTATTTCTATACCTCATTTACCACAGCATGTCAAGGTAAGCTGGTTCTGGCTGATATCTTGCCTCAACCGGTGAAGCACCTGGACCCAGACCGGTGGTGTCCCCTCTGCTGCCCCTGCACTACCTGCAGCATTGAGTAGTACCACCCTATGGGATGGGGATGGGCCCCATCTGGGAGCAGTGGTGGAGGAGGAGTAGTTACCCAGGCTAAGCTGCTGGTCTTGGTGTGCAGGATAGTCTACCATGGTTTTGACCACCACCTGCACCAGATTGAGGGCATGCTGGCTGACCTGGTGGGGCAGCCTCACCTTGGAGCCCAGCCTCCAGCACTGCCATCCCTGGGGCAATGAAGCAGCAGTGTCGACAGTCCCATGGGTGGGGATGTGAGTCATGCTGCTGCCTTATGGAGGCACATGGGACTTGGATTCCACAACATCCTCCCAATCCAAGGTGTTCAGCCCCCTCATGTGTCACAAACTGTACTGTCTGATGACTTGTCTGTCTTGTCTGTCTGCAATTGTAACCTCACCTACCTAACTTACCTCCCCTACATGTACCTATGTCCCTTCCCGAATATTCCACTCTCACCTTAAAAAAAAGGGGCACCTGTCCCCCCAAAAAAATATTCTCCCATACATAGCTCTCCATTTCACACATCTGTCCACTTGGCACAAGTAATTTGGTCTAATTGGCTTGACAACAAAGTTATGCTGTCCTCACCTCTCTCTCTGGGGTTGAGAGTTTAAAGTCATGTGCAAATTTTGTCAAAGTGCTGAGTTGTTGCTGTACAAGAAATGGAAAGCTATGGTTCTTTCCTACACCCTTCAAGCACACCCCTACCTGCCTTTCATTATGTTTTTCCCCCTGTTTGGACCCCATTTCAGCACATTCCTATCTTGCCATGTTTCTTTTCTTTATATTTTTTAGTGCATTGCTGCATGATGCGCCATGTTGTGCAGCTCTGCTATGCAAGCTATATTGACTGCATATATTTTTAAACTTGTAATACACACTTACACAATAAATGCCTGTTCCATGTTTCGAACCAGAGACCATCATGCCTGCAGACCACTGCATTAACCTGCCAGGCCACACAACTCTTAATTAAAATAGGTGGTTTAAACAAAACATAGTAATTGCCAGTTACAGTCATTAAGCATGTTTCAGCTGAGCTGTGCACCATGCAAACTTGATTAAAAAGTAATGGAAATAATGGTAGTGTACCTTGGACTCTGGTGCAATAGTACACCACTAGAAAGGCAAAGACAGAATAATAGATGCAAGTGAGGCCTGTGATAGCAGGAAAATGTGCCCTTCATCAGCAACATGTAGAAAGACACGTGCTAAGGCATTAATGGCAAAATACATGTTCAACTGGGACCCTGGTGTAGACATACATCCATATAAAGCCATGCACATAGTGATGGATGTAGAAAATGTATGACACAGCCTGTATATGTGCACATATATCTTGCAAATACCCCTGTTGTAGCAGTGACTCAGTAGTTCAGTATGTTAATCACCTTGGAAACAGTACATTTTGCTATACACAGTCCTGTGTTCAAATCCAGTGGTGTAGAAGTGAATTTACAGTGCTGTGAAGGCAGCAATTATGACTGAGTCATGCACTCTTTATCCACACAATGCATTTCAAATGACATGTCTGCTTTTCACTGATGGAAGTCACAAACCTGCAGGTAGGAACACACTTCATATATCCCTATAGCAAATATATGTGCATGAAGTGTCACGTCATGGATCAATATGTATTCACAGAGAATGTCAACACAGGTACTGCAAATGAGGGCCACTAATATCAGAGTGCACCAGACAATCTTTCCAAAGTCACTGTGCAGATTATCATAGCTGCACAGCTAACATACACATTGGTAGTCCCTGCTTGAAACCACACTCATTACAATTCCAGTCTCACATAGACCTACCACGACAGCAAACCAAACACATAAACACACGAAAACATACTCGGAGGCTCTAAATAAAAATCTGCCTAAGCAGCAGAGACCTCCAAAGCAGACACCCAAGCAACTGCTACCCCAAAACAAAACTTGTGCAACACATAGCTCACAACGCCAGTGTGCCGAACAGTCACAGCCCTTAAGGCTAAACAACACACCTGATACACTTGTAATAGATGACTCTATTGTCAGGCACACTGACGTCCCGCTCACCAGGCTGAACAAGGAGAAGGTCATGGTGAGCTGCCTGTCGGGCGCTAGGATCCGCCACATAACACAAGCACTCAGGTCACTCCAAGGCAAGTACAAATATGACTCAGTCATGGTCCATGCTAGTGTGAATGACCTGAGACGTACCTCCCTGGACTACATGAAAAGAGACATAGAGGAGCTCTCTGAGCATGTGGCCCAGGCCGGTATGACCCTGACCTTGAGTAGCATCTTACCCTCACCAAGAATGATGCCACAATATGAAGACAAGATGATCAATTTCAACAATTGGCTTAAGTATTGGTGTCATTCAAAGGGGATCCAATGCCTATCAGCCTGGGATGACATGCTCGACAAGCCACGATGCTTTGCTAGGGATGGTTTGCACCTGTCAACCCTGGGCTTTTGGATATTGGCAAAGGCTACCCCCATAGTGCCTTTTTTAGGCAAGGCTCAAAAGACAAACCCACCTCCATAGGTATCGCAAGGGATAAGAAACTAAGAGTAATGCTACTCAATGCCAGAAGTCTAAACCTCAAGATGCATGCACTCAAAACTCTCCATAGCATGGAGAACATCGATATCTGTGCAGTAACAGAAACCTGGTTCAAGGCTCCCGAGAGCACCCCAGCACTACCAGGTTATACCTCATACCATGCTTTTTGGCCCCAAAACATGGACCAAACCAGAAAAGGAGGGGGAGTATCAATATTCGTCAAGGATACCCACACCTCCAGGTTGGTGGCACAGCACAAAGCATCAGAGACTATCCATGTGCAACTAACATTGGGTAAAACTGCCTTCCAGTTTATAGCCTGCTACAGACCACCCTCCCAAACCCAGGAACCCCACTCGGCCTTCCTGAGAACACTGGAAAATATGAAGGTCTCTCCAAACACCATTATATTGGGCGACTTCGACTACCCAAACATAGACTGGGAGCATTACTCTAGCTCCAACAACCTAGCTCAAAGGTTCCTAGAATTTATAAACTCAAATGCTATAGAACAACTTGTTACCACTCCTACATGAGGGGAAAACATACTGGACCTGATCATTACCAACATGGGGACTCTATGCTCCAGACCAGAAGTGTATCCCTCACTGGTAAGATCAGACCAGAAACTAATCTCACTGGATATTCATATCCCGGCCCCACCGCCTGCCCAGAAAATCACAGTGAAAAACTTCTCTAAAGCAAATTTCACACTCCTCAAAACCGAGGTGGAATCCTTCAAAGCCCCCGGGCCTGTGGAAAATACGGCCCAGACTGCAGAATCCTTTATAAACGCATTCTATGAACACCTTCAGGAATGCATGGATCATGCAATCCCAAATAAAACCAACTATACAATAGAAGGAGGAAGCTACTGCATGATAGAGCAAAATCCCAAAAAGGGAAGACATCTCTGATCAGTATTAGCAAAAAACTATGGGCACAAATAAAATCGTCTAAGGTCAGCTTCGAGAGAAAAATTGCACAGGACACTAAGGATAATCACAAGGTGTTCTTTAGTTATGTTAGGAACCTGGGTGGGAATTCCCAGTTATGCTCAGAATTAGTCCAAAATGACAAAAAATACACCGAACCCACAGACATTGCCAACATCCTAGCTGACAGGTTCAGCACAAACTTCTCCCCCCCCTCCCCACCAAAAGGGCAAATATCTATCCCAGCAGAGTGCTGCCCCCCTGACATCTCAGATGCTCAGGTAAGAGCCGCCCTCTCCAAAGTGAAAAACACAGCATCAATGGGACCAGACGGTGTCCCGGGCTGTGTCCTACATGAACTCCAAGAAGAGCTAAACCCAAACATAAAACTACTGTTCAATCTCAGCCTTACCACAGGATATGTACCCAAAGAGTGGCATACAGCAACAGTGGTCCCTCTCCACAAAGGTGGTGCCTCAACTGATCCTGGAAACTATCGCCACATAAGCCTGACTAGCTTGGTCTGTAAAGCTATGGAAAGGATCATCATGGACCTCATAAAAAAAGATATTGGGGACCTACAGACACTGGATCCTACCCAGTTCGGCTTTGTTAAGGGCAGATCCTGCCTCTTAAACCTGGTCGATTTCTTTGAAACAGTCACTAAGGCCATTGACGAGGGGAAGGTGATCCACACAGCCTACCTGGACCTTGCAAAGGCCTTCGATACAATACCCCACTCGGTCATTATAGATAAGCTCACCAGCTTAAATATAAACCCCTATGTCACTAGATGGGTTGTAAACTGGCTCAAGGACAGAACCCACATGGTTAGAATTGCTGGAGCCATGTCAGACTCCAAACCAGTTACAAGTGGCGTCCCACAAGGCTCAGTCCTGGGACCTCTCCTGATCAGTATATATGTCTCGGAGGTACAGGCAAACACGGAAGGACTGTGGCTGTCCAAGTTCACAGATCACTGCAAACTGGGCGCTATAATCGACTCTCCAGCCGACACAAGCATCCTCCAAAAGGGCCTCATAGAAACAGACAACTGGTGCCAGAGCCATGGCCTCAAGCTAAATGCCAAAATGTGTATAGTCATCCCCTTTGGCAAAAACAAAGTGCCCACAAATTACCACATAGGTGGTAATCCATTAAGTACGGCAGAAGTAATTAGGGACCTGGGGACCCAAGTTGATAGCAATCTCTCATTTGACAACCACGTGGCCAAAGTGGTTAGAAAAACATTTTATATAGCCCACCTAATCATGAAGGGATTCACATCTAGATCAGAGGAGGTCATCGTGCCTCTTTACTCATCATTCCTCAGGCCCATAATTGAGTACAATGCCCCTTTTGGGATGTACCTTACCAGACACCTGCAGCAACTGGAAAGACCCCAAAAGTACCTCACCAAGAGGATCAAAGGGCTCAGACAGATGCTATATGCTTCCCAGTTAAAGAAACTCCAGCTCTACTCAGTGGCATACCGCCTGCTCAGAGGCGATCTGTGCCTGATGTATAAAGCCATTTCCAACCCGGAATTAATGAACATGCTGCACCTCAGAAAAACCAAATCCCATCGAGCTACACGCTCGAGAGACTTGAACCTCAGCACTGAAATAAATAGGACATGCTGGAGGGACAGATTCATAACCCAGAGGCTCCCTTCACTCTGGAATAAAATCCCAGTCCAGGTTAGGCAGTTGACTCTCTTCAAGAGGAATCTTGATGAGTGGATGGGGATCGTAGGTTTACCCCGGGTATCACTTCTGTGTCACTGTTAGACAGAGGCACAGTATACTAACTTCGAAAAAGGGCATAGCAAAATTAATTTTAAAATGGGTGGCGAAAGCCAAACACACTCTGGCTAGGCTTATAAATGCCCTAGGGCAGATAGCCTAGTATGAACCTATGAACCTATGAACCTATAACAAGGTCTGCTCTCATACATGCTGCAAATTACTACCAGACTGTAACACATTACCTGGCAGTTGCCCAAATGGTGGACATATTCTTATCTTTATACCACATCTTACTCAAGGACACACCAACTATGATGCCAGGTACTCTGATACTGATACCGTTGCCTAACATACTTACCTTAAACACATGCCTTAATTGGAGTGGAAAGGATAGCCTCACTCTGGCTCTGCCTCTACAACAAGGTTGACACAGCTCCCACAGTTACCTCTACAGCTTGTTGTCCTCCAAAGTGTTCACACTCTCTGCATATGCCTATTACCTGCAGCCTGTAGCACACACATCTCTATGTAAAGGTTTCTGCTACAGACCTACCCTCTGTGACGATGTAGTCTCCTCACCCCAGTAATGTCTATCACAACATATCAGAAAGGGGCCCTAATTTACATGAAGGCCTTATATATTGTAGAGTGCTTGCTTATCATTGGCTGATGATAGTGCAATTCAGCTGTGTTGGCTGCAGTTAGCATTTCAGACCCACAGACTGGTTTAGAGGCAATCACCTGCTGATGAGAAGCATGCTTAAAAGTCAAGCAGCTGGCTATGGGAAACCATTATATATGAGACTTTCCTCACACAAAGCATGGCTTTGTGAAAACTTTACTATCACAACATATCAACAGAGGAGTACTGCGCTCCATCAGGTATGTAACTGATTTTGTATACAACAGGATGCAGATGGGTGACTAGACTTATGGATAATAGGGATTACAACACCAAGCCTGTCTTAGACCTGTCATAATAACATGTCATTGATCTCCTGCTGTCTTACACTTACACAGGATATACAATACATCAAGGGTGTATTGTCTTTTGTCATTTTGGCACATTGGTTTCATTGGACTGTCCATTTATAGTGGTTGTAATAGCACACTATTTGTGTGGCACTGGTCTTATGACATATTATCGGGGAGCTGCCTATAGGGGACACACCACAGTGGACTTGAGTGCTGGGTGTATGATCATACATCAGTATCTGTCATGGCATACATGGGAATACCTGAATATTGCTACTATCTCATTTGTAGCCACACACTTAGTATGTTTGAACACTGTAGATTATGACATGTGTATAGACAAACACACAAACCTGAACATTAACCCCTACATCATGAGATGGGTTGCAAACTGGCTCATGGACAGAACCCACATGGTGAGAGTTGCAGACTCTCGGTCCAACTCTAAACCGGTTACAAGTGGCGTCCCCCAGGGCTCAGTCCTAGGACCCCTCCTGTTCGGTATATACTTCTCAGAGGTACAGGCAAGCACAGGAGGACTTTGGCTGACCAAGTTCGCAGACGACTGCAAACTAGAGGCTATAATTGATTCTCCGGCTGATGAGACACCCTCCAGAAGGGTCTCACTGAGACGGATATCTGGTGTCAAAATCATGGCCTCAAGCTGAATGCCAAAAAATGCATAGTCACCCCCTTTGGTAAAAACAAAGTACCCGCAAACTATCACATAGGTGGTAGTCCCCTAAATACAGAAAAAGTAATAAGGGATCTGGGGACCCAAGTAGACAGCAATCTCTCCTTTGATAATCATATTGCCAAGGTGGTTAGAAAATCCTTCTATGTGGCCCACCTAATCTCAAAAGGGTTCTCATCCAGAACAAAGGAGGTTATTGTGCCTCTCTACTCATCACTTATTAGACCCATTATAGAATACAATGCCCCATTTGGGATGTACCTTACAAGACACCTGAAACAGCTGGAAAGACCACAAAAGTACCTTACCAAGAGGATTACTGGCCTCAAACAGATGACCTATGCAGCCCGACTAAAGAAACTCCAGCTGTACTCGGTTGCATACCGCTTACTCAGAGGTGATCTCTGTTTGACTTACAAGGCCATGTCCAACCCAGAATTGATGGATATGCTCCACCTAAAAAAAAAAATAAATCCCCAAGAGCCACATGCTCTAGGGATATAAACCTTACCACAATAATAAATAGGATGTGCTGGAGGGATAGATTCCTGACCCAGAGACTCCCCATGCTTTGGAACAAGATTCCAATATACATCAGGCAGAGCCCCCTCACTAGCACTCCAAGAGAAACCTTGATGGTGGATGGGAAACAGAAAATTTACCCCTGGGATCACTGCAGTGGCTCTGCTGGACAGAGATGCAGGGAACTAATGGCTCTGCTGGTCAGAGGCACAGGGGACTAATCTAAGGGGGTGGCGAAAGCCAACACACTCTGGCTAGGCTTATAAATGCCCTTGGCCAGATAGCCTAGTACTTACCTATGAACCTAAGTAGTGGATAGTGCCAGGCATTTTGTCCTTGCTGTATCTCTACATAGTGTACTTCCATGTTTGCGATCCTGTAATGTGTTTCCCCTTTTGTTGTCTTTCCGGAATCATGTACCCTAGATGCCATGCACCCTTCTCGGATGCGGAAAATGAAATTATACTGGAAGGACTAAGGCAACATCATCACATCCTACTGTCCAGGGGGAGGCAAAACAGGGAACAGTTGGCTGCATGTGAATGGCATGGGTCATCAGGGCAGGACATATGAGCAGGTTCGATACCATGCAACAGACACAATCAATGCTGCACGACGAAGGGCAGCAGATGTAGCCACTGATTGTGCCATCAACAGTGGAGAGCCTACAGTTGAACAACTACTCTCAGCCACTGAGTAATTCCTGGCAAAGCTAGGCATGGAAGACAGCTCCTAGGCATCCATCACACCATACATCGTGGAGGTGGGTGCCACAGTTTCCGCAGCAGAGGAGCATGCAGGTAGGCTTACTGTGATCAGCACTGTAATACTGTAGCAGTCAGTGTGTCAGGTTGTGCATACTTTTACGTGAGTGTCAGGTCTTTGGAGGGAGGGTTCAGTTGTACTCTCATGCTCAGAATGTGACCAATGCAACAAGTAACACAGTAGCTACTGTAAATGTGAGATATATGGACATATTACCTTGTTGTGCTGCATTATGCATTGGTACTGACATTACCTCACCCGCAACCTTTCACAGGTCTATCAAGTATTGGCCAAGGCTGTGGTCCTGCTCTGGATAAGCATGTTAAGGAACATTTATATTCTATTAAAGTTAAGGACCAGAATATTGCCCTATTTAAACATAATTTTGTGTGTAAACAGAGTTGAACGCTTTTATTTTCCATTCTGGAACAGGTACCTAAGGATCTTAGATGGGTAATCACAGGAGTGTAGTTGAACAAAAAGAAACACTTTGACAGTGACAGTTAAGAGCAGATAAGCCTCCTGGTTTAAATGAGGCAATTATTCTAAAATGCTATTTAAAAAAACAAAATGTTGAAAGGAAAATAAATTAGGCAGTGGAATGTGTATTTCAATATATTTCTTAAGATATGTGTACTGGATTTTTATGTGTTGTCTTATCAAGTATAGTTTCATATTGATTAATTAATTAATTAATTAATTAATTAATTAAGTAATTAAAAGCTAAAGTTTACTGGTAAGTTTTACTTGATTTACTTGAAGTGATTGTTATAAAGGTCTTGAGTTGAATGTGTATTTTGTTCTGAGGAAGTCTTTTTTGGATGAAAGCAGAGAAGAAAAATGTTTGACCACTAATCCAGTTGTGGGTCTTCATTACTATGAGTATTGGTGGATTTTCTATACACAATAGTGCAGGTATTCATGTACTGTTTTTTTTCTTTCTTATCATAGGTGATTGGGGGGAGTTGGTGTCATATCTCTTCAGACTCTGATGACGATGGTGGCCACAGTGAGGCACAGGTGGGGGTTTTGGACACTGAATCTGTCTCAGACATAGACATCCCTCTTCTGCCTCCATTATCACTGCATACAGTCAGTATGCCAACACATACTCAGTCCCTGGAGGCCTCAGATATTGGTCAGAGGGTAGGGAAATTGAATAGAAAAGTGTGGTAATTATGGCTTCAGTGAGTGTAGACACTGGCCATAACCAGACAGCTGGCGAGGTCCCCCACAGATAGATTGACAGGGTTGCTTGTAGTAAGCCTGCTGTCCATCCACCACTTGTTGCAGTTGTCACATCACTGGTTTTTCGTGTATGTTTCAGGCCATCATGGAGGCACAAATACATTTTGAATGGAACACCAGATGTATGCTTAGGGTTATGGATGCAGCACAGTCTGACATCCGTGACTGCCTCCTCCAAATGGGAGACACCCTGGATCAGTTCACCGGTGAAGTGGACAGAAGGTGGGCTGAGACAGTGTCTGTCTTTGACTGCACTTTGTCTGTGCTGGAATGTCTGGCTGGAGTTGAGTGTCGGTCCCGTGGACATAGATTAGCAACTTCATCTCCTAAGAGTCCACGTGGCCAACCTTGGGCATGGAGGTGCCAGTGCAACTCCTCGCAGAGCCAGTTCCTGTGTACGGGCTCAGAGACAGTGAACTATCAACTCTATCATGTACGGCCCAAAGCTGTCCAACATATACACATGTAAGGCTAGCACAGAGTGTGACTGTGCATGCACACACACACACCACTGTCAAATGCAGGTCACATACAGACACATACGGCACCTCTCCATGGTCCATCTTACATGCTTCCCTTCCTAACTCACAAATATGCTGTCAACCATTTAGGCCAGCCTAGGCCTCATGCACACCCACAAAACACCCTGTGCAAGTGATGGTACCTGTGCCACATCCCTGTCATCCTCACCAATGATGCAGGGAAATGAAGCTATGTGTCTGATGTGCAGGGTGACTATATTAGTTAACATGTGCTTTTGTCATGCTACTTGCAGTGGCTACATACAGATGCTGTATGCTGGCATTTGTCATGAGCATGCCACATACTTTTGTGTACCTTATGTTATATGATGTTTTACTGGCTGTATAGTTACACAATGGCAGGTGTGTCATGGATCTGTTTCTGTTTCTGTTTCAGGAGTCTGTTGGGATAATGCATGGATACACAGTGACAATAAAGCAGCACAGGATGGCATATAAGCACAGCAAAAATATGTCTTCAGCAAGGAACATCACTATAAGTGCATGGCTTTATAGGTTCATATGTGTATAACAGGCTAACAAGGACAATGGCAGCATTCAGTGTACCCATGCATCCTTAATCTGGGATAAGGTCTGCTACCCTTGATAAGTGTCACATCTACAAACTGTAGTGATGGAGATGACCCATCTATAAATATCCTTTGTCTGGTATAAACAGTCACCTGACACCAGTTATGATTGTCATGTTCTACATCTCACTGTCTAACCTGCACATGATGTGTGTCACAGCAGATGTGTGCTTTACATGCATGGGGAGCCTGTTTCATGTAGGGTGTACTGTCTGTGTTACATACCTGTCTCCCCAGCATGTACTATGTATACCATTGTGATATTGTATGTGTGTAGAACAGGTGAGACATGTTAGTTTTGTCATGGATACGTGGGAGGTACACAGTGGGACATGACACCTCCCTGCTTGGAGCCATACACATCCCAGGCAAAGCATTCTGGAGACATACTACACATGTACAGTTGTGACACAGACTCCACTGAACATGTTATCTACACTGTGTATTGGTGTACCATGGAACATGTGTAGCTGCTACAGTTGTACAATATGCCTGTGTAGTGAAATGGCAAGGGTGCCATTGCACACAATGACAGGTGTGATGATTGCCACATTCAGTATAGCAGTGACAGTCTGAGATTTAAATCCCAAACCTGTCAGTATAGGTTGTACAACAGTGAATGCATCCCCCACATATTACCGACCAGTGAAAGTCAAAGTCTACATTACTGTCTGTGTCCATAACTCCATGTGTAATGGCTTAACTCCATGCATTGTGAAAACACTACAATATCTTGCAGGGGTGGATGATTTCCCACAGGACAGTATTCTGCAGTCATTGGCATTTAGTCTTTGTCAGTGGCTCAAACAACAACTGACCGTGTCTTTGGCCATCCTAAATAACTGCTGGTTCTGTGTGGGATTCTGTAATGGCTCTTAATATGCAATCTCCTCCTAATTTACTCAGTCAGAGGTCACTGACAGTGGCTGTGACTGCAGAGAGGGAATAGCTAGAAAGGGTACGCCAATAACGGAGGATGGCGAACTCCATTGGTAACTGGCATCATTGCAGCATAGGTTTCCCAATGCTATGTTCCCAGAGTATGACTCACAGACACTTGGCTATCCACCAGCTGACATAACACTTTGTACATGACATACACAGTTTCAAGCATGACCTGCTTACCTAATATTGTCATACACCTTGTCAGGTCATGGTTGGTTGAGTAAGACTGATGTCTGACATCCATTGCATAGGGTAATGGCTCTGCTGGTCACAGTCAGTAGGTATGATATGGCCTTGTGCAAAAGTAACAGTGTTTGGTCCAGTGTCAGTGGGTGTATGACAGTGTTAGTGCTCATAAACATTCTAACTCTTATCATGACATTTCAGGAGACATGACTCAGAGATCTGGGCACTGCATGCTAGTTGTCCTCTGTGCAAGTAAGTATTGCAGTTCCATCCAGCATGTTGCAACAGGAGAGTCATGCAAGGTGTCTGTACAGAGCATTGACATACATGTTAGGGAAGTGTAATATGTACACAATGTGTTGCCTAATTGTGCTGCGGCTCACTTGCCCAGAGGATGGTCCAGGTCCTTACCTGCCATGACCTGGGGCAGTGCCATGACATCCCCACATGGGGAACCAATGTATTGCATCATGTGCCTACCAATATGTGTGACCCCTAAAGTCCCCCCATGTGAGGTCCTCCCTGGTGGGATCTGGCCACAAATGAGTCTCCTTAGAACAACCAGCACATATCCTCCCTTGCAGACAATACAGACATATATCTAAAGAAAGCCATTTATTACCTCCTGTGGGATGGTTGACATAGCATGACTGCAACTCCCCCTTCAGTTGGGACAGGCAGGTATGCAGAGCTGTATACCCATGCATTATGTCAGCAGCATTACAACTGCATGAACTTGGCTGTACGGGACAGGTTGGACACAGGCTCATCATGATGACTCAGCAAACCTGACTGGTGGACAACTGCCATTAGCAGGCTGTACAATAACAGGTGGACAGTGCTGTGTGACAGTTGGGGTCAGGGTGCCCCCCAACATGGAGACACTACCTCCTTATCTAATAGAAAAACATAGTGTTGTTGTAATGTTGTGTAGACATGGTAAGTGAAAAAATTAGCCACCCACACAAAGCAGAACGACAAGGCATAGTGTAGTTACATATGTGTCCTCAAAGGACAGGTCAAGGTTGTCGCTGACCTCATATTTCATGATGCCACATATGATGAGTCTGTAGTCATACTTAACCTGTACTTCCTCACTATCTGCTTCAACTACACTCCTTTGTCTCCAACACATGTGACACATGACATTCCTACAACCTGTCCCATAATGTCCATATTTACAGAGCAGTTCATAACTGGCCTCTCATTGGAAGAAACACAGCATCTGTTGCTAAAATACCAGGCTGTATCCCATGTGTGATCTGACAAGGATTATGGGCAACCTTGAAATCATACTGACACCACAGTCTGCACACCAGCTGGGTGGACAATGGCAACTGTTACACCCTTGCATAGAGGTGGTGCATGCACTGAGCAACAGAACTATATATCTCTTTGTCTACCTATCCATATCTGTATTCCCATAGGGGCAATCATCATGGAGCTGATCAGCATACATATATGTGCTCTACACATAGTTGACTGTGCATAGTTTGCATGTGTGACAGGGGGAGCATGAGTGTTAAACATGGTGGACATGTCTGAGGCAGTCACCAAGGACCTGGGTGAGGGTACATCAGGGCGTACAACCCCCAGATTGAGGAAAGCTGTCTGACTATATTCCCTGCTCAGGCAACAATAACAAAGCACCCATTTAGGCATCCATGATACTGTCATTGTAGAGGTCACTAAGTGGCCCATTGATGGGACACATATGCAACATAGGGGCATCTGCCGCCAATAGCTGATCTGTAAGCAGCAGTGCTCACCAGGGTGAAGTCTTGGGTCCTCTACTGCTTGGAATCCTTTTAACCACAATACATGCAACTACTGACTGACTGTGGCTAACAATGTTGGTTGATGCCTGCAAACTGTGAGCACTCAGAGTCATCGTGGTATGTCACTATCCTGCAACAAGTTATTACAAACACATGCTTGTTGACATACTAATGGCCATAAACTCCATGCAAATATATATGTAGTATTATTTCCATCAGTTAGACCTATGTACCTGGTAAGTAGCACATCAGTCATCACATGTGATGTGCATACTCAGGAGGGAATGAATTGGGCACCTAGACCTGGCCACATAGGTTTACACCTAATGGGCCTCAGATCACCACATCTTTACAGTGGTATGGAAGGAATCATATGGCATAGCTGAGGCCACAGTCACCTGTAAGTGCCATATTCATGCCTTCCAAGTATTCTTCTCTCAGCATGCCAATATCTGAGTGCAATGACCATTTGGTTATGTAACTTTCCAAGCAGTACTGGCAATTGCACTCAACAGTATGGTTCTTCACAAGGACACTTCACATCTTCAGTGTGTGTTCATTGGGGATTATCTGCAATGAGTGTCATTGTCACCTGTGGGATATAGAGGTGATCTGTGCCTTGCATACAGGGCAATGTGTGACCCTGCTTGATTGCATATGCTGCCTATCTGTAGGTGGCATAGTAGATGGATAACTGTCAGGAGATTAACCTAGTATGTGATGTTAGTACTACATGCTTGTAGGAGAGATTTGTCTAGCAGACGTAAACACACCCTTGACACAGAACCCTGTCTAATGGCACACAGAGCAACTCAGTGCACCTCAACACATGCCATCTGTATGACTGGCTGGGAGACCATCATCTCAACACAGTGTGTCTGCCTGTGTCCCTCTTGGATTAGGGCAATATGTGGTGATCCTGTAACAATGGGTATACATATGTCTGTGATTGTGTGAGCTGTATGGCTATAATGCTAATTAAGTTCAAATGTCTTATAATTCCATAACATGATGTAAAATGCTCTAACAGGCTCATGCACAAACATGGCTACATTGAGGCTAGCACCACTTCCAATCACAGGACATGTCAAGGCACACACATAGGGCAAGTTGGTTGTATGTAGATAAGAACAATTACCTATGTAATGGTACACACTACAGATCACAGTACGTGTTGCATGCAACACACCCCAAGTCTGGTAGTGCTATCAATTTAGGACATATTATGCTTGATGACATCAGAAGACCTTGTTCTGGTCAGTCCTTTGGGGAGCTATATCACCCGCTACACATAAAACACTGCAAAACCCTACCTATTCCTAGGTGATCATATTAGCCTGGAGTGAGATTACAAGCCTTACCTGTCTAGTCTTAGTCACAATAGATCACAGAATTTATTGCATGCAGCACAGCTTAAGTCTGATACTACACTGTCAAGCTGGTAGGTTTAAGTTGGATGACATCATCAGGCCTTGTAGATGAGGGCAGTTTGGAGGCCAGCAGCAAGTTACAGGGCCAAAAAATTCATAACCATTGCAGGTGGATAGCCCATGAGGGCATGTCAGTTATTCTGCAGGGGGGATAAACACACACACACACACACACACACACACACACACACACACACACACACACACACACACACACACACACACACACACACCAAGTAGCCTGGAGTGAGATTAGAAAACCTACCTACGTAGTTTTATTCACTATAGATCACAGTAGTTCCTGCACATGCCACAGGTTGAGTCTGTTGTATATGTGATTGCAGGCATAGTACTTGTGCATTACACAAACTAGGCTTGTGTTGAACATCATCTGTGGCCTGCAGAATGATATTGCTTTGTACGGTTATATGGATCTAGTATCCTATCAGTGGGATAACTGTTATTATCCTAGCTATGTGTGTACAGATACCAGTATGGCCATATGTGGCTGCTTGCAGTTAGATAGGCAAACCTATGGGCAGGAACAATCTGCCCTGTCCATGCATGCATTGACAACATTTTACATTACACTACCTGTTCACCTGTGTCTCTCTACATGGTGACATAGGTTCATAGGTTCATAGGTAAGTAGTAGGCTAGTTGTCCTAATGGACCTTTTTAAGCCTAGCCAATTTCCCTCAGTAAGAATCAACCCCTGTACCTCTTGTCTGTGAGGTACATACTTTAACCATTATGACATCCAGCAGGCACAGGGGTCTGTAGGTAAGTGGATTATGTACTTTTGCACCCTTAGTTTTTATCCTTTGGGCAACAGTTTGGATGTGTGATAGTGCAGATTTACTCACCATTACTGGGGTATGTAGGACAATACAGACATCGACACACATATTTATCTAATTAACATGGATCTATATATAAATGTAGCTGTGTGTGTATAATATATATGTGTTATGTAGCTATATGGGGGGAGTCTACATATCATTGTGATATATATATATATATATATATATATATATATATATATATATATATATATATATCGCTGTATATCTATTTGACACTACATACCGATAGATATGCTATGTATGTGAGAGAGAGATAGTAACAGATGGATGTGTATCCATATGTGTCTGTATGTATAGATGTATCTATATATAACAGGTCATTCTGATGATGGGGCAACAGAACTGCACTTATTGTCTGTATGTATAGATGTAGCTTTACATAACAGGTCATTCTGATGATAGGGCAACAGAATTGCACTCATTTTAACTAAGTGTTTGGGCATGCCTAGAGGGACTGTCAGTACTTAGAACGTGACTCCAGGCAAACCTACCTGTACTCCAGTCTGGGATTTTGTGTGCTAAAGACCATACCTCTCAAATGTCCAGAGTTTCGCAGAATGTCCATAGTTTTGGCTTATAATTTTGGTCTGTTCCTCATAAAATTTGTGGTTTTCTGGCAAATCACTTGGATGAACTGAGGACTGAAGTCACTAAATAACGACTTACATTTGAGTTTCTGATTTCAAATCCTTCAAATAAATGTCTGTTGAAACAAACCCTGTTATTTTAACAAGTTTTTAAGTTTATGAGAGCAGTATTTAAAATATGCCCCTATTTGTGGGCCTTTGACCCCCATTTTGTCAGGCTTTGTCCAGATTTCTTGCACTAAGAGGTTGAGAGGTATGTTAAAGACATTGATATCTGTCCCTGTTTCTGCAGTACTGCACTTCACTCAAAATGTCTATAGCATTCCCCAGCTGTCTGTTATACTTAATATGTGACTGAAGTTCATAATGTTACACCACATACACAGAATGACAGTATGTGAAAACACCAACATAATAATACCTCATGTGCAAAAGATGTGAATGCTTCCAGATTAGAACCATCAACACCATCACCCATACTAACTTCCCTAATTCACTGAGCCACGCAGACAAAGAGGAGTCATTTGTCACACATTCAACATCATAAATATGTACGCTGTAATTTCTGCTTTATGTGGAACACACAATGTGTGTTTGAGGACTATGTTACAGGCCTGAGATTGCCTGGTCTGCTGATATACCATTGCTGACTTGTTGTTATAGCAGTTATATGGGAACACTGCTGTGTTGGGGATGGGGGGCAACAGCACATGATCTGCTGGGATAGACAGCAGTCCAAATATCTTGTGAGCCCACTGTTTAACATCCCCTTGACTGATGTAGTGAATATTCCAACCATGAAGCCTAGTGACTATTAGGGGACACATACTATTAGACTGGGTATCTGTAGTCCCCTGTGGATGTTACAGCTGTCCAAATAGCCCACTATATTTCCTTGCATAAATGCAGCAGATCCATACATATGATACCATATTATATTAATCCTGATAAGCAGTGTGCAGGTTATAGACTTATCTTGCAAATGCACCAGTTGACAGAACTGTAGCTCAGGGCTGACTCTGTGTGATGCAAGCAGGACACAGCTAGTACATGGATAGGTACAGGTTGTATGGGCTGCCTGGCATCAACATTTTTACTATATGCATGTGAGTAGGAGTAAGGTGTTAGTCCCTAGGGCCCTAGGTTGTCAGTGAATGTGCTATGTATTGTCTCTTTGCCAAAGCCAAGGCATACTTGGGCATGCCTATGTCTGCCTACAGGGACATCATTGGGTGATCAACCTCCTAGTCCTTCTGTGAGTGTGGCTGTGGTCACCTAGGAACTGGTGGTGGGCTGTGTATCTCTTCCCTTTGCTGATCCTGCTGCAGCTGTTTCTGCAGGATCATATTGTGTAGCATGGCACATACTATGAATATCTGTACACATGTGGCTGGAGTGTACTGCAGGACTCCCCCAGATATATCGAGCCACTGGAAACTTTACTTAAGAAGCCCAGACACATGCTCTATGATGTTCCTAGTTTGTGTGTGTGCCTCATTATGGCATTCTTCTGTGGGTGCATGTGGATTTTTGATGGGTGTCATCATCCACAGTTCCAGTGCGTAGCCAGCATCCCCCGGTAAATGGCTGTGTGGGATGTCCCCCCTAGCAAACATCTGGTACATCTGTGATGCATGCCAGATATGGAGTCGTGTCAGGGCTGCCAGCACACACATTCGTGATAATGCCCTGGGCATTGCACATGACCTGGCAGTTGATGGAGTAGTACCCCTTGTGGTTGCCATAGATTCTACCCTTCTCACCGTGTGGTGATTTGATGTGTAAATGAGTGCAATGTATGGCACCCAGTACCTCAGGGTAGTGTGCTACATGGTAGAAGTGTTGCATATTGCTTGCCCTCACCTCAGGGGTGAGGGAAAAGAAATGTGCTCACTGGTATGTGGTAGCATGGCATCCAGAGACTAGTGGAGTACCCTGGATGCTGATGCCTGTGAGATCCCATCATGTCCCCAGTTGGACTTTGGAAGGTACCTGTAGCTAGTATCCTAAGGGCTACAAATATCTTTGTTTCCTCTGGGATGGGTTCCCCTCTGTCGGCTCTGGGTCTGAGTTGAGGGCAGCAGAGCTCAGTGAGTTCTTGTAGCACATCCCTGTCCACCCTGTAGTGCTCTACAATCTCCAGCTCATGTAGCTCCTTGAAGGTTACCCTGGGCCTGAACACTCTTCTCCTTCTCTGTCTAGGCCTATTGTTAGCAGCGGCACTGACTTCAGCATCTAGCACATACAGATGTAGCAGACCTGCAGCAGCCCCTTGCATTTTTTTGTTTAAAATTCCCAAGTCTGTACTCCAATGGTGCAGAGTATGGGGCAAAACTCAGGCTGTAGGGTGTATGCATACTTTATAGTGCTCTGCTGTAGGTGCTGACTCTGTGATTGGCTACCTCTGATACATTGCACCTACCTATTATATCATTAAGCAACAACCTATGACGTGGTGTGGTATATTGAAGATTTACCCACAGTTGGCATGGTTTAATCACGTGGGGGAAGCCTGAGTGATTAAATAAAGTCAACCATGGGTAAATTTCAATATACCACAACCGCGGAGCTGGTTATTGCTATTATACAATGACATTATTTAAGAAAAAAATACTTTCTTAAATAATGTCTTTGTAGAATGGCGCATTACTGTTCTTCCTCCGGTGGTGGTATACTGCTTCCTTGTGTTGATGTACTGCGCATGCATATGGGACTTGTGTTCCTACACATACCCAGTACATCAATGCTTTGCAACGGAAGCAATGGAGAAAAGAAAGTCTCTGTTGCTGCATTTTTTTCTATTCTCTTTTTATTTATTTATTAAAAAAAAATAAAAAAAATAAAAAAAAGGTTTTGGTCACTTTATACTAACGGAAAAAAGTCCGGGCGACCGGACCTTTTTCCATTGGTATATTATAGGATTTACAACAAGCACGCTGGCCAATCAGCATGCACATTTTGGAATATTAATGGGGAGTCATTGCATAATTAACATTACTTAATGACCCTAGTTTAAGTTAAACAGAGATTACGACTGATTAATATGTCATTGGCTTTTAGATACACTCAGTACTGTGGGGCGCAATGCAAACACATGCCAGTAGGTCAACAAAACTTAGCAATCAGTGCACACACCCTCCCCCTGAAAACGTAAGCTCAGCATGGCGGCACACCATGCAAACAGGCACAGCTAAGCTGAAAGAAGCTTAGAAGTTATTGGACACACCCTCCCCTGATGTCAGTTATCTTCTCTGTAAACACCAACATAGTTCTCTGCCTACATGGAGGAGATATGTGGACACGATTACCCCTTTATGCTATTCAGTAACTCCACCTCATTTGCATAGGGATTTGTGCTCATGGCCTGGAAACTACACGCTTCAAAGCCCTATCATGTTAGCAACAACACCAATGCATCATTGCAGATACTCCATGCATGGTCCAGTAATACATTTCTGTCACATAATATTAATTTTGTCTTTTTCCAATTTGTTATTTTTTTTTTTTTATAAAGCATGTTTGTGCACTGCAGCATGCCATGCAAACATGCCCAGATTATTAAAAAAAATAAATTTAATTTAACTTATTTCCTTTAATGTTTCAGACACATGGAGGATAGTTTCACTCATATCTGCATGTGGTATGCCATTTCTGTCCATCTATCTACATTTTTACAGCCCCTTTTGTCTGTCTACATTCCTGTACATGGAATTTTTCCATGTACGCTATGGACACTGGCAATAGGGTCTGCAGGGCTGCCTATCTTCTTGCTGTATCACTCTACCTGCCTCATTTGCATGAGATTCACCTGCTTATGTGGTGATTTGCCTGCTACAGAAATTCCTGTGTTGGCATGTGCATGAGCTCCACCCAGCAGTGTTTACTAATTCTAAAACTTGCTTACTTTCATGTAAGCAGCGTTGCACAGTGCCTTCATGGTAAAAAATACCATGTAGGTTTTATTAAATTCCCCAGTGGTTACAAACCTGTTCTGCTGGAGACAAAGTGAAGTGTATTTGGGTGTGACAGGTGTTGGTCATAATCTAAGGCATTAGTGGACATTTTCTGTAACCTCCTAAAGTCATGACTTTCTTGTACATATATTTGAAGGAAGTGGTAAAGCTTATTTGGGTGTTACAGGTGTTGGTTGTAACTGAAGACATTAGTGAATATTTGCTGTAAGCTCTTAAGGTCAATTACCTCTCGTATACATATTTTGGTGGAAAAAGTATGGATTTAGGCTGCACAACCTCTACACCTCATATTATTGGTGATGAAACTGGAATTCAAACCCTGTCCATTTGTCACTTTGGTAACTGCAAGGTATCATGGCTACATCTACTTCTCATTATTACATTGGTCCACTGGCATGGTGACAACATTAGATCTCTTGTATGCCTATCGTGTCAACCTTTGTTCATGTTCAAGTTTGCATTTCAGATTTATTTTTGTTATTGTTTTCTTATATTTTCTTCAAACCATGCACTACAAATGTATCAGTGAGACGTAGCAGTATGGTACCAAAATGCAGTTTTTATTTGCCGTTTGTTTTTAATTTATCATTTGACTGATATATTATACTGTCAGTGTAACAATTTGTATTGCAGCATATTTATTCTACATTTGTACAGTACCACACTTTCTTTATGCAATAGTATTGGTTCAAGCCAGATCCTACTGATGTTTCTTCAGTTTACTTATGAGTAGGATTTCTGACTGGTGATCTTCTACAGTGAGCTATTCACCATGTCATAATCGTGTTATTGGTTATCTGTCTCTGACTAAACCACTGAGGGCTGCAGAAAAAATTCCCTTTTCCTTATGTTATGTCTAAGCCTTTAAACAATTGTCATTTTCTTTCCTTCTGTGCAGCTCAAAATAAAAAGTGTTTCCTCCGAGTACAGTTCACTTCCTTAAATACGATATTTTAACCACAAAACAAATATTAAGAGTCTGCCTTCTCAACTATAAACCAAATAAAGGCATTCTGTGAGCCTCATGAAATTTAGTTTTAGCTATTTTAAAGTATGGATATACTGCATGAATATTTTGATTATGTACAATGTACCTTCATATTTCACCAATACACCTAAACTGTGACATCTGTTCCACAAATAATCCCATCATCAAGTTAAGTAACTCAGATTTTCTTTTTCCCCTTATGTACTAAGCACTTCAAAGTCAATAATTAAGTGTAATCAAAGTCACCAGGAGTATCATTAATGCCCCAGTACATCCAGAACTACTAAAACAGAAACATTGCATCAGGAAATTCAAAACATAGCAGGAAAAAGAACCACTGTGTAATAATGTGCCAAATATTGTTACTCTTGGCATGGACTGTTCTGTCTGAATCGGATTCAAAATTATCAGACATGGTGACAATATCAGCTGTATTACCAATAACCTGTCCTCAGCTGACTCAGTAACACACACACACACACACACACACACACACACACACACACACACACACACACACACACACACACACACACAATCACACATAAGGCACTATAAGGAATTGTAACATTCTCCACAAAAACACTAGTGCTTTGGCGTAATGCCTCCTAGAAGAAAAATAATTGAAAAATGATTCCACTTTAACTTAATTTTTATATAATAAATATACCAAAATAATCTAAGCTAAATGAAAGAATTAAGTGTGCTCCACATTTAAAGAAACAGCAGTGCAACAAAGACCTTATTGTGTATTCATATTGTGTATACATATTTAAAGAAAATAAAAAAATATTTCAGTGTTGTAGTTTCCTAACAGTGTAAACACACAGATTGATGTTTCTTTACTATCAAGTTTCTTATTTTGAAATAAAACTGTAATAAGTTTAAAATATTTTAATTTAACTCTTTATAAGGAGATCTGCATAATCATATCTTTCAGCTGGCAGACAATGAAAATAGGTACAAAGGCCTTGAAAAATAGATAAATCCAGCCAAAAGTGTGGGCATTTAGTTAGCATAACATTTGAATACCAAATAACATATAACTTTTTTCTGCTTTAGTAGGAAAGTGGGATGCTACTCAGAAACACTTTAAAAAAAGTGTCAAGCATGATGGGAAAGTATTTTAGGTATATTAGCAAAGAGATCGTGAAACACCTGTAGACTTTAATGAACTGTATTGCAAAAGTCTACCACACAAGGTCATTTATATTTACTTCTGAAAAAGGGGTTGTAAGATGTCTGTCCTCTTTCCCAAATTACAGGTGCCACTAGTATGTTTGTCATGTAGTGTGGTTTTATGTGTACTACACAACTTCAAAAATTGTGTGTGATGATGGGGATTCAGAAAATTGTGTGAATGGGTAAATTTAGCCTGGAAATAGGGACATGCCTCCAAAATAAGTACACCATGTGAAGGGATAATTCGGGTCTTAAAATAGGAATTTTCCAACAAAATAAGGACAGTTGAGAGGTCACAACACTTAACTAAAATACCTACTAAGCCCCCTAGCAGGTCAGAACAACTTCACACTAATCATGAATTAAATATGATCATAGTATCTCTTGCAGCAAACCTGTAGGATAAAGTATGTTAGATTGTAATACAAATCTTACTTTCAGCACATTTAAAACCCTAAGTGCATCTGAGGAACAGCCACTGCTGTAAATTTAAAACTAATCATATTTCCCTTACGAAATTCATGAACATGAATGGTCACACTGCTTAGTGGCTTAAGTTTTACTTAAGTCACCCATATGTTCTTACACGTACTTCATGAGCATCTTTCACATCTGCCCAATGCATATACTACCATTTCTGACCTACAATTACAATGGTTATTAAAAATGAATTTCAGTAATCTGCATAATCTGTGATAGTGTCAATGGTGCAATAAGTAGTACACTTACCTGCCAAAGGCTGTGGGTTCTATTCCCACACCATGTAAATCAACTACTGACTCTGCAATACAGCATAAAGGGGGTGCTGCACTCCTGCGTAAGCCATCTTTTGGATAAGATATTAGACCGAGACCTTGCCTGCTTGAAGCACTAGAATTACCCATTCTAAAGACTTAAACCTTGCCTGTGATATAAATAGGACCTGATGGACAGACAGCTAAATATCCCAGAGACTATCCCTTCTCTGGAACATGATCTCTATCCATGTAAATCAGCTTCTCCCTTAGCCAATTCAAATGTATCTTGAAGAATTGGATGGGGAATAGGAAATATATCCCTGGTTTGGCACCTATGTCTCTAATGGACACAAGCAGTCTGTAAATGGGTTTATCTCCCAGGCCCCTGCTTACACTTATTAAGGGTACCAAAACTTGTTAGAGATTTGGATGCATGACTAGGCTTAAAAAGGCCCTTGTGTTGTTAGTCTAGTAAACACCTAGGAACCTATGAACACAAGAATAATGACTGCAGTATTTCAACAAAACTTGCCTGCTAAATTTTCTAGCATCATAAGTAATCAATGTTTTTTTTTTTAAATGCATTTCTGACTTAGAAAGTATTATGCCTAAAAATAAGCAACACTGTTTCTCAAAAACATAAAAAGCAGGTGTGATTTTTATTGAATACTACTGAACTATATTTTCTGTTAAAATACTGCATTGCTGCATTGCTGCTGGAAATAACAACTTTGTGCAAATATCAGCAATTGTATTGATAAATATCAACAAAGCATTACCTTCAAAATGTCCCTTGACTTTTTAAAGGAGAACCGGATACCATACAATGCAACTTTAATGTGTTTTATAGATCTGCAGTATTTGTTTTATTTTATTTTGCCTTTTTTTACCAGGATAGTCTGACTGAGTTTAGCATGAACCTACTTTTCAGTGGAGGTTGAGGGAGAAATGCTACATATATTGTACACTCATTGAAACAATAATGAGAGTTTAAATAAAAGCTGGAATTATATACAGTGCAAGATTATGCATAAAAGGGTTTAAAAAAAAATAAGTCAGACATATACAGTACAGTACTGCAGTGTTTGGCTCTAAAGTTTTCTTCTCAGTTGTGTATAGTCTGCATGTCTTCTGTGTGTGTGTGTGTGTGTGTGTGTGTGTGTGTGTGTGTGTGTGTGTGTGTGTGTGTGTGTGTGTGTGTGTGTGTGTGTAGCCGGCCTTAGGCATAGGCCAACGAGGCGGCTGCCTAGGGTGCCGGTCTAGCAGGGGCGCTTTTCCAGTATTTATTTATTGTAGGTAGACCAGGGTGGGGGACGTGTGGTGGGAGCGTCATGGAGCCCTTTTGCTTAGGGCACCAGTTGGCCTAAGGCCGCTCCTGTGTGTGTGTGTGTGTGTGTGTGTGTGTGTGTGTGTGTGTGTGTGTGTGTGTGTGTATATGTTTCTGCTGGCTGTTCTAGTCTCTGTCCAAATCCCAAAACATACTGTTGGTGAATTTATAATCCTCTATGTGTGAGTGAATGTATGTATGTGTCTGTTCTGCAGTTGACTGATATTCTGGCCAGAATGTTTTTTCTGCCTCATGCCCATTGAGTCCTGGAAAAGATTCTAGCTTTCTCTTGAACTTGAATAAAATAAAATAAAATAAATATTGTTTATCTGGAAAATGGATCCTGAAGTCTCATTATGCATTTTTAAAGTTACCATACTCTTCACTGCCATATTTTTCATTACCCTGCCTTAATCATGCGATCTACTTTCTTAATATGCTATATTTTATTGCCAGCAATTTTGTTATCTGTGAATACATTTAATGTAGTCTGTGCTGTGTTATCCACAAACAAATGCGCCACAATACGTTTATGTGCTGTAATTAATATAGCACACTTAGAAGTCCCATATTAAAGAAAGCTATTAAAAAGGAAAGCGATGGAGTGCTCAGATATGAATATTTAGTGACTCAGCGTGTATTACCCTCTCCTTTGATGCTAAGAAGAACAGAATGCTATGGGCTGGGTTTTTTCCCACTCCATATATTTCCATTTGTGTTCCAGTACTAACATGATTGTACAGCACACAAGGGAGCATTAAACTTCTCATTCTTCATTATAAATGACATAATAAGGTCTCAGGTTGATAATAGCTAACCTGAATGCAAAATGCCTCATGGCACTTATTGAAAAAGGGATATTTTGATTAAAATAGCATGTATTACAAGAAAAATATAAGAAAATAGCAGTAACAATTCACTGAAAAGTCTCAAGTACATTATTCTTAGTTCACAAACCATATGTGTATCCTTGGCTACCTCACATTGTTTAAAATTCTTATTGTATAACATAAAACACCAGTAAGCAGTCCATGTTTCAATACTATTTTCTCAAACAAGGCATTCCATTTTTTTTCTGCAGTACCAACTTTTATATACACCATAAATAATATACTTCTGAATTTGGCTCATGCATGCAATCTCCAAAGTATTCTTCAAAATGTCTCGTACTCTGTCCAACTTCTCACAGTTAAAACATGCTGATATAATTTAAAGTCACCCTTAACCCCCCATTGAGCAGCTTCCTTCATTCTGCAATTCATGTGATATTTTTGTCTTGGATGATTCATAGATTAGTACTAAGCTTACTGCCCTTGTGAGCCATTTTAAGCCTAGCCAATTATCCCTTGTGAAACTCAAACCCTACACCTTGTGTTTGTAAGTAAACACCTTAACCATTAGGCCACCCTCCCTTTTGATACTTGAAATTATACTTTCTTTGATGGCTCATTTGAGATATGTAATGCAATTTTTTTTTCTGTTCACTGCATTTGCCTTTCATCTATTCCAGTGAAGGCAAACCTATGATATGCGTGTCAAAGGTGACACTCCATGACGTATTGGGTGACACACCAGCGTTCACCAACACCGGAGATACCAAAGAAACTGCTTTTGCATTCATTGCTTGTGTGATGGGCATTGAATTATTTTGTGCCAGGAGCCAGTTCAGCAACACTGCTGCAGAGGTAAGGAAGTTATTAACCTCAACGACTGTTTCAGTATACAGTCTCAATAGAGTCTGCAAAGGGCAGTGCTGACATTGTTTCTCTTCAAGGTTACGCTTCTGCAAAGGGCAGGTAGTCTGCTGTTTTACATTTTTCTCAACTGTACTTCTTAATCCTTCCTAAAACTGGTGAATTTTTGCACTTAATGACAATAATTAGATTGTAGACTTATTTTACTTCAGAAAATGGATATTAATTCATATTCAGTTTTTCTGTCAGTGTCTTATATTAATAGTACTAGTAGTTTAACACTGTCCATGTCTCTTATTTCTAGATTTATCCTGATTCTGTTCAGATTTATGCCTGATGTAGGGAGAACTATGCTGTTTTATTTTTATTTATTTTATTTATTATTTTTTTTAATTTATTTGTATGTGTGGGGGGAGGGGTGACACACCAGCAGAGTCAAGTTAGGTATTTTCTGAATTTTTGACACACCAAGCCCAAAAGGTTCGCCATCACTGATCTAATCCCAGGTCTCTACTAATGGTTTCATAGTACCATATGTTGCATGTTTCATGCATTCAGATGAGACACTGAGGCACGGGATGGTTTTAAGTCGTTTATTGTAAATAAACACATCAGGAGCTGTAACTGTAACATATACTTCAAACGTTATATGCTCACTGACTGACATTACTTCAAATGCACTCACATGTGCATCTCCATTCAAACTAGCACTCACACTGAATGACTATACAAAATGACACTGATCTCGCACATGCTCAGTAACCAATATGCATGTGCTCTCAGACTACAGTGCTGACTAGGTACAACATATACATTGATCTACATCCTCCCTCTTTAATTTTGTTCAGCATGCAAATAGGAGAACAAAGACATTTTGAGAGCTACACAATATATCAACATTTTAACAAACAAAACTGGGTTCAAGTATTCTGGATTCGGTCCCGAAATTGTGCCCAATCTGGTAACATAGAAACTTTGACTGGGTTTAGCAATAGGGGCAGTATCTGGGGATCCTTTCACAACTGGAACATCAGGGATCACCTCAAAATTATTTGAAGGAAGCACACTGTCCTTTCACCCTGGGGATGACTTCTGCAGCACTGCTTGACAGGGGCACAGGAAAATAATTTTTTGGGTGGCGAAAGTGAGGGAACCTTTTGGCTAGGCTTATATAGGCCCCAGGGCCGATAGCCTAGTACCTACCTATGAACCTATGAATTCGAACATGTATATAGTCACTCTTGGAATTAGAGTCATCAGCACAGGCAATCTGCTGTGTCACTGGTTCAGAAACAGGTAAAACATGTCTTCAGTTTTGTCTGAAATCCATTCCTTATGATTGTATAATATAAGATTTTGTTTCCTCACAAATGTTCTTTACGATTCCCAATTGGTTGTATCCTTTAGATGTTTGCATTCTCACAATTGTAGTAATGGTCTAAGGGATTTAATGGTATTATTACAGTCCAACTTCTGTGACTGACGTTTTCTTGAAAGTTGAGCCTTGATCACTCTGTTGTTCTTTTCAGTTGGTACTAACAATTGTTTACTGATCAGTAGAGTTGTTCTAGTCTGTCTGGCCATTAATCTCTAAGCAGGTGAACCAAGCAAGTTGTCCCAAAGAATGTTTCTGAGATGAGTAAGTTAAGGAAAACATCAGCGCCGTCTCTCCTGGATTTCTGTAGAAACATTTTGCATTCTGGACTGCACGTTCAGCTAACCCATTGGATTGTGGATACTCAGGACTACTGGTAATATGGACAAAGTCCCAAGACTCAGCAAATATCTTAAACTGCTGACTTGTAAACTGTGCACCATTGTCAGACATGACTTTGTGCAGACTACCATGGGCAGAAAAATGTGTCTTCAATATTGCAATGACAGTGTTAGACATCAAGTTAGGAAGTAGGTCAATTTCAAAACAATTTTAGTGCTTTGTTTAAGTCTCTTGGATCAATATATATTTGAATATCATCTGAGCTTTTCTTATGAGCTAAGACCATGGAGGATACCCATTCATTTGGTTCTTCTACTGGATTAAGGATGCCTTTATTGACCATTTTGTCTAGTTCTGCTTTTACTTTCCTCTGCATCGCTACTGGGATTTTCTGTGCTGGTCTGACAACTGGGCTTACTTCATAGTTTAACTTCATGGAATATGTGACTGGAAGTTTACCTATCTCGTCTTTGAAAATATCAGCATACTCACCAAAAATATTCTATGCAAAACTATTGTTGTTGTTCATACATTTGTGGCAAACCTCTTTATTAAATGAAATAAGTTCCATTCATAGACTGTCTTTGAGGCCTGACAGTAACTGCATGAGTCTTTTGACTAGTAAAACTGCAAGTCATAGCTGTTTCCAGGGAACAACATGAAAGAGCTGCTGCATACGTTTGAAACTCTTCACCACCATAAGCAACTAATTTTCACACTTTATTGACTCAAGTTTCTCGCCAGTTTGTACTTTAGCAAACATTTGTGCCGATATAACATTGCACTTGGATCCAGTGTCTACTTTAACCTCTATGGGTTCCCATTATTTTGCATAGTACAAAATAGTTTGCTCTTTGCTGACAACTGATAATCTACTGTATTAACTGTTTCATTGATCACAGATAAACCATCAACAAAGTTTGCTCACACCTCTCGGAGTTTGCTACAGTGTCTATCTGATCTACTTGCTTCTTCAGTTACTCTTTTTTAACATAAATCTGTGACACTTTAGACTTACAAAACCTTTTGAAATGATTCCACTTTTTACATTTGTGACATTGTTGACCAAAAGCCAAACACTTTTCCTGTTTAGGTTCATGACTGCCTCCACAATTGTGACATTTAGAAATGAGGTTAGGGGTAGCCCCCTTTGGTTTATATTTCTTTTTCAACTTAACTTTCTGCTGCTGTACACTATCAACATATGTGCTAGCAGATACTGCAAACATGCTTTTCTCATTCGTAACCATATTCGTATGCTTTTCTGTAAGCTCGTGTATTTGCCAAATGTCAATGGCTTCACTCAATGTTAAGTCACTATCTCGAAGCAAAATCTTTCTCACTACATCATTATTAATACTACATACAAGATGGTCTTTTATCAACTCATCTCTTAGATCACCAAATCTGCATGTTTTTGCTTTATTTCTTAAGTTGGTAATATATGCTGCAATAGTTTCACCAGACTTTTGATTTCTTGTGTAAAATTTGTGCCTTTTCATTGTAATATTCATTTGAGGGTTATACATTTCTGTAAATTTATGTTTTAAGCACTTAGGGACTTCCCATGTTCCAGCCTGTATCACAATATGGTAGTTGTCCCCCCTCCCCTGCATACACAGCAGGTGCATAGACAAATGAACGTTCTTGATCAATGGCTTCTGAGCCAGCTAAATTGAGAAGTATAAATGCTTTTGTATGTCCATCTTTAACAGAAAATGCAGCATGTATAAAAGTATCATATTCTTGCTCAGACATTTGCCACTTTACAGCAATATTATTATCAAATACCAGCGGTTCAGGTCTGTGAAATCCCTCTGCCATAACAACAAATTTCTTTTAAACATAAGTATAGACCTGGTACTTGTAATTATGCTCAAATGCACAACAATCTCTATGAAAATGCTTTATTTTAACACTGAAAGTACCTCAAACACTCCAGATACTTCAGACACTTTGAAAAATATTATTTACTGTGAAAAAGTTGTATATTGCAAAAAAACAAATTGGACGTTTTAGCCTTTTTGTAGATTATGTCACTATTTTGGACATTTCAAAAATGAACACTTTGAATGCTATGCCACATGTTTTGTGATTGAAAATCATTTAAACAAATGTAAGTACCTTCAAATAAATGCTGACCTGTTTGTGAGTTCACTCCTGTATATTACTCCACTTCTAACTGCGTGCCTCATGGTTTTCAAGCTGCTTCATCTTCGGATCCCATTCTGACACCATGTCACATGTCTCATATATTTAAATGGGTTCATGTCATTTATTGTACATAAACACATCAGGAGCAGTAGCTGGAACATATACTTCAAACTTCATATGCTTACTGACTGACTCATTACTTCAAACACACTCACATGTGCATCTCCATTCAAGCTAGTACTTACACTGAATGACTATACAAAATGGCACTGATCTCGCATGTGCTTAGTAACTTATATGCACATGCTCTCAGACTACAGTGGCTGATTAGGTACAATATACACTCTGATCTATACCATCGTCTGTAATTCTTTCCTGTTCAGACTGACTCACTAGAATTTCCAAACTACTGCCTAACCAAACTTTTGACTTCATTCATATTCTCCACCTTTGTCACTTTTCCTGGTTTCTCAAAGACTCACCATATTTGTTTTCAGAATACTTCTGAATCCAACCTTAACAGAATACAGTTTAAACTATTCTATAACAACTATGCTCATACTGACTAAAAGGAAAACAGAACTGGATGTACAGCATGACGTTCATTCTCTAGATCTGAACTTTTAGTATCAGTCTCTTATGCTAGTTCAGTTTGTTGCTCCAAAACACAACAAATAAAGGGCTCTTTTTTCCATATATTTGAGTATGAAATACACATTCCGACAACATATAATCCTAAACCAAATAATCCTGATTTCTGTATATGTGTGGAAAAAGGTAGTGTAAACCAGTTCCAAAGAGACACATAGTTTTCCAACTTCCTAATCACCTTCTGCTTTTTCTGTACAGAGTACTTCATGCCCCTAAAAGTATCCTCAACATTTTTGAACTATTCTGACTTCCTGAACCCCAAAAAATTTTGCAAATTCACTCAATCCATATTAGTGTATGATCCACTGAATATCATAATACAGGTATATTAATTCCCCAGGTCGGATCTCAACAGCACCAAACCATCACAGTAAGGATATATGAAATAATATTTTCCCAGTCAACTTAATGGAACTTCACCACAGTGACTTCGTCTTTTGGTCCATAACTATTTCTTCAGTACAAACCTCAGAAAGCATAGGCTGTAGTAGACATGCTTGCTCAGTACCACTCTTGAGCTTAATCACCTTATCTTACTTCCTATTAACATCTGGCCTAATAAATAATTTACCATATACCATAATAATTCACCTAGTAGTCACCTTCCCTGTCCCAGTATATGGAATTCAATTTCTTTTACCAAGACTGCTTTTGCTAAAAGTAAGATTTGCAGCATTTTTGTTTGAATACTGCTTTACTGGTGGTCAAACTGTGGGTTTAAAAGGTGCATGCTTGAAGTTAACAGTATAAGCGAATAGGAATATACCATTCACTTATAGTGTTAAAAAACTAACTGGGTAACTTAAGGTTAGTATCACAGAGTGTGGGAGGTGAAGCAGGTGGGATGTTTTAGTGGTAATGAACAACTGGGGTGTTTAGGTTTTGGGAGTAAGAAGGGGGGGCTAAGGTTAGATAACAATTGGAGAATTTAGGTTTAGGGACTGAGAGGGGAGTTCTAGGAAGCTAACAGGGAATTTCCATTTAGTGAGTGGGTGGGGAGTTTAGGATTAAGGAGCCAGTGGAAAGTTTAGGTTAGAGAGCAGAAGAGTTTTAGGATAAGTATCAGGGTCCTGGGAGTGTTATACAGTATTGTAGGGTCAGATTGCTGGAGGGTTACGTATTACATACCTCTCAACTTTACAGATTTTCACAGAATGTCCATATTTTGCTCATATTTTTTGGTCAGTTCCTCATAACATTTGTGGTTTTCTGGCAAATCACTGAGGATTGAAATCACTACATAATGACATGCATTTGAGTTTCAGACTTGATTTCCTTCAGAAAATGCATGCTAGCACAAATCATATTATTTTTGCAATTTTTTTAAGTTTATAAAAGTAATACTTAATATCTGTCCCAATTTTTGGACTTTTGTCCCCCATTATTTTAGGCTTTGTCCAGATTTCTTGCTCTAAGAGGTTGAGAAGTATGTTATGTAAGTCAAAGGGACTAGAACAGTTGGAGATAGGACACGCGGTATTTTCCTGTGCTTGATGTTTTTTTTTTTTTTTGAATGGAGTGGGATTCTCTGATATGTTCATAAATCTAAATTATTTTTGTTTTAATGATATAGTGTATATCTCTCCTGTCCAAAAAAAGTAACCTACCACCAAGACTTCTCCTGACAACACAGGTATCACACTGGTAATCCTTGTTTAATCCTTCTAAAGAAAAACAAAATATACCAAGACCCTTCTAGGAAACACAAGAACTACATTAACAACCCTAGCTTCCAAAATGTAAAAAATATAGCTTGGTCTGAACTTCTCTTCCTTCAAACACAACAACAAACACCACCCCAAAGTGACTCCACTGTGGCTCTTCCAGCTGCTGAAAAAAATCTGTAAAGTACTGCAAACAAGTCATGGCAAGTAGTTTTGGAAAATAAAAGATTCAGTGTCACTTGCGATATTTAAACATATTATAAAACACTTTTATTTTTTAAACTTATTTACATAACCTAACAGGTTACTGCCACATGGAACTTCATGCTTAGTCTGACCATATCATGTCAGGGAATGTTACTGTTTGCCTCATGCTGAAAGTCAGGGTTTGCTTACTGAAGAACAATTTCTGTAATGCAGTCTGTGTATGCCAAATGACTGAAGGGGCCTTCATATGAAATACTAATATCACGTCCTGGCTAACTATAAATAGGTTTATAAGTTCATAGGTAAGTACTAGGCTATCGGCCCAAGGACCTACGTAAGCCTAGCCAACAAGGTTCCCTGGCTTATGCCACCCAAGAAAGTTATTTTCCTGTGCCACTGTCGAGCAGAGACACAGAAGTGATCCCCGGGGTGTATTTCCTTTTTCCCATCCACTCATCAAGATTTTTCTTGAAGAGTGCTAATGAAGAACTTTGCTTGACATAGATGGGTAGCCTGTTCCAGAGTATGGGAAGTCTCTGGGACAGGAATCTATCCCTCCAGCATCTCCTGTTTATTGTGGTGGCAAGGTTTAGGTCCCTAGAGCGTGTAGCTTGGAGGGATTGGGATTTCTTTAGGTGTAGCATGTCCAACAGCTCTGGGTTTGACACAGCTTTATATGTTAGGCAGAGATCACCTAGGAGTAGGTGATATGCTACGGAGTAAAGCTGGAGTTTTTTGAGACGGTCAGTGTAGGACATTTGTTTGAGGCCAGTAATCCTCCTTGTGAGGTACTTCTGTGGCCTTTCCAGCTGCTGCAGATGTCTTGTGAGGTACATTCCAAAAGGGGCGTTGTACTCTATAATGGGTCTAATGTGTGTTGAGTAGAGGGGAACAATGCCCTCTTTTTTTCTGGATGAAAACCCTTTTATGATGAGGTGTACCACATAGAAGGACTTCCTGACTACTGTGGCGATGTGACTATTAAAGGAGAGACTACTGTCCACCTGGGTCCCAAGGTCTCTTATCACACATTCGGTGTTATGTAGATTGCTGCCTATTTGGCAGTTCATGGGTACAGAGTTTTTACTAAAGGGGATGACACTGCATGTTTTGGCATTGAGCTTGAGGCCATGGCTCTGACCCCAGGCATCTGTTTCAGCGAGGCCCTTCTGTAAGATGTCCACAACATTTGGGGACTTGACTATGGCTCCTAGTTTGCAGTCATCTGTGAACTTCGTTAGCCAGAGGCCTTCTGTGTTAGCCTGTAATTCAGAGAAGTAGATACCAAACAGGAGAGGTCCCAGGACAGAACCCTGTGTTACTCCACTTGTCACTGCTTTGAGGTCAGATTTGGAGTCTGCAACATTTACAGTGTGGGTTTTGTCAGTAAGCCAGTTGGCAATCCATCTTGTGACATAGGGATTTATACCTAGTTTAATGAGTTTAGCTATAATTCCAGAATGTGGGATTGTGTTGAAAGCCTTGGCGAGGTCTGTGTGAACCACCTTACCCTCATCTACGGCTTTGGTGACTGCCTCAAAGAAGTCGATCAGGTTCAGGAGGCATGATCTGCCTTTCACAAAAATGAACTGGGTGGGATCCAGAGTTTGGAGGTTACCAATGTCTTTGTTTATGAGTTGCATGATAATACATTCCATGGCCTTGCAGACCAGGCTCGTCAGACTAATAGGTCGATAGTTCCCGGGATGAGTGGTGGCTCCCCCTTTGTGGAGTGGGATAACTGTTGCTGTGTGCCATTCAGTGGGCACAAAGCCTGATGCAAGGCTATTATTGAACATGGTGCTTAATGGGGAGCCAGTTCATTCTGAAGTTTGTGTAAAATGCAGCCTGGGATGTTGTCCGGTCCCATGGGTGCTGTGTTTTTGGCTTTAGAGAGTGCAGCTTTTACCTGTGTAGTTGTGATTACAGGGACTCTGCATTCTTCCTGTATAGATATAGGCCCTTTAGGGGTTGAGGGGGGGTAAAGTTAGCACTGAACCTATCTGCCAGGATGTTGGCAATATCAGTTGTTTCTGTAATTTACGTGCCTTTGTGCTGTAACTCATTGCAGATCTGGGCGTTGCCATCGAGATTCTTGACATAGCTATAGAATGCTTTGTGGTTGCCCTTAGAATTAGTGGCAATTTTGTTTTTGTAGCTAGCTTTGGAGGATCTTATAAGGGATCTCAGCTTCTTACTCAGACTGACCAGAGAGCTCCTCCACTCATGAGATTTTGCTCTCTTTTGCAACAGTTTCTTCCTTCTGTTGTACAGTTTGTTTATGGCAGGGGACCACCAGATTGGCTTCCTTTTTTTGGAGGATAGCGTCTTGGTTCTGTTTGGGATAGCACGATCCATGCACTTGTGTAAGTGCTTATAGAGTGCATTTGTGTAGGATTCAGCAGTTGTAACTGTATTGTCCATCTGCATGGGTGTCATGAAGTTCACCACGTCTGTCTTAAGAAGCATGAAGGTGGCTTTGGAGAATTTTTTTACCATGGTTTCCTTAATAGGGGGTGGGGGCGGGATGTGGATATCAAGGGTGACTAGCTTATGGTCGGATCAGACCAACGAGGAGTTGACTTCATGTGTGGAACTCATGTTGGTAATGACTAGGTCTAGGATATTGTTGCCCCTGGTGGGGGTGGGATAAGTTGATCCAGGGCATTGGAGTTTATGAATTCCAGAAAGCATTGAGCTAAGGAGTTGGTACACAAGTAGCTTTCCCAGTTAATGGTGGGGTAGTTGAAATCACCCATTATTAGGGTGTTTGGTTGAACCCTAATATTTTCCAGTACATCAAGAAAAGAGGAGTGGGAATCTTGGGTCATGGTGGGGAATCTGTAGCAAGCTACAATTTGGATTGCAGTTTTGCCCAGAGTTAGTTGCACTTGAATAACCTTGGATGCATTATGCTGAGCAACTAGCCTGGAGGTGTGGATATCCTTAATGAATACGGACACACCTCTGCCTTTCGTGTTTTGGTCCAGGTTACATGGCCGAAAAGTGTGGTATGAGTTATAGCCTGGTATGAGTTATAGCCTGGTAGTGCATGGGTGCTCTCTGGAGCCTTGAACCAGGTCTCAATCACTGCACAGATATCAATATTCTCCATTTTAAGGAGTGCCTCGAGTGAGTGCATTTTGAGATTTAGACTTCTAGCATTGAGTAGCATTACCCTCAGTTTCTGCTTGCCTGTTCCTGTTACGGTGGTGAATTTGTTATTTGAACTTTGCCTAAAAAGGCACTATAGGGGCAGCAAGAGCTTTAGCCAGTATCCGGAATCCCAGGGGCAACAGGTGCAGGCCATCTGTGGCAAAGCATCATGGTCTGTCGACCATGTCATCTCAAGCAGACAGATACTGGATCCCCTTAGAATGACACCAGAAGCTTAGCCAATTATTGAAGTCAGTCATTTTGTCCTTGTACTGCGGTATCATTCGGAGCGATGGCAGAATGCTACTCAGGGCTAGGGTCATACCTGCCTTGGCTACAAGATCAGAGAGCTCTTCCATGTCTCTTTTCATGTAGTCCAGGGAGGTACGTTTCACGTCATTCACACCAACATGGACAATGACAGATTCATATTTGTACATTTTGTGGAGTGACCTGAGTGCGTGGGTTATGTGGCGGATCCTGGCACCTGACAGGCAGCTGACAGCAAACTTATCCTTGTTTAGCCTGGTGAGTGGGACATCAGTGTGCCTGACTATAGAGTCACCTATGACTAGTGTGTTGGGTACGTTGTTCTGCCTTATTGGCTGTGGTTGAGTGGCACACTGAGTCTGTGGGCAATGTGTCATTTGGGTTGTATTGGGGGATGGAAGTCGCTTGCATTTCTGCTTTGGAGGTCTATGTTGCTTAGGCAGATTATTACTGAGAGCCTCCACGAATGTTTTTGTGTTACTATGTGTGGATTTTGGCGATGTAGATTTAGTGAGACTATGTGATGAGTGTGGTGTGGTGCAAATGTTTACCTTCTCCTCTTGACTGTCAAGCTCAGTCTTGGATGGAGAGTGCTTTACCTCCAGTTTGGCTAGATAAGTGCATCTCTCACAGGTTGTAGTGTTGGGTGGTAGGAGGAGAGGGTTGTCTGTGTATCATGAGGCAATTTCTACATTGCCTCAAGATGCCCAGATTCATCAGATAGACAGGAAAGAACACTGGGAGCTGACCCTTGGACATGCCTGAATAAAAAACAATTTTCCTCTAGATAAGTGAGGAAAGTGAGTACACAAGCTGTTTTTCTCTAAGCAAGTGAGAAAAGTAAGTACAAAAACTGTTTTCCTCTAGGTAATGAGGAAGATTGAGTGCTATAGTAATTAGTAGCTTATTTAGTGCTTAGAAGTTCTGAACAAGTGCTGAGCATGAATAAGCAAATTTAAGTGCTAAAACTAAGAATCTGTATCTGCACTAGACGAGTTACAGGACAGAAACAAGTGCAAATGCAGGCTTTCAAATCAGAAAGTTGAAAGAGATGGAAGAGATTTCCCAAATGGCCAATAACTACAATTTCTGGGCCAGAACCACTCCTTATGTGGTAGATAGGTTACCTAGTGCTTACCACTCCCACTGATAAGCTAGAAGGCTTCCCTCCAACACAGAAAGGCTTGGGGGGCTCAGAAGCTTACATACAGTCCTGGATACAGCAAATCTGTATCTGGAACACTAGTTACAGGAAAGGTAGGTAACAGGCTTACGTTTTATTTTTTATTTTTTTTTTTTTACAGAAAAGTAGTAGAAACAATTCACATGCAGTGCAAGCTAGCACACTTGAGTATGTAGCAATACCAATATTAGACAAAACACAGTTTAAAAATGCAACTAAATTAAAAAGGACTAAAAGCAAGTGCAGAAAGTGTTTATTAGGTAGAATGTGGTAAAGAGATGGGGGAATGTCCCAGATCAAATCTACAGTGGGGCAGGCAACTGCAAAAGCCACCAAACTTAAACTACAAACCAAAAATAGAGTGGCTGGTGGGACAAAACAGTTTCAACAGAGATCTAAGCAACAACTAACAGTACAAACTCTAAAACCAAAAAAATATACTCAGCTCTCTATATTTGCAGATAGTCTGGAAGGCAATCTCTCAGAACACAGGTTCCAGCAATTTAAATACAGGCTATTACTAACAGGTCAAATTAAGTCTTAAGTTAGATAACACACAAGCTGTAAAAGCCAGTTATACCAACTGAAGACACAGCAGAAAATGGGGGTGGGGAAAACAGTTTCAACAGAGATCTAAGCAACAACTAACAGTGCAAACTCTAAAACCAAAAAATATACTCAACTCTGTATATTTGCAGAGCAGGTCTCTCAGAACAGGGAGACAACAGTTTCAGCAGAGATCTAAGCAACAATTAACAAACTATAACCAAAAAAAATATACTCAGCTGTATATTTGCAGATAGTCTGGAAGGCAATCTCGCAGTACACAGGTTCCAGCAATTAAATGCAGGCTGTTACTAAATGAAAAATAAATGTTGAAAAATTAATTTGTAGCAGTTCCCTAAGCTGAGTTATGCCAATATGCCAAAGAAACCTTTAAACAGAAATTCAGTGGTCATAATGGCAGCTTGCATTCAGGTGGGCATATACAATCTAAATGTTGCATAACCTATTAGTCTTAATTTAAAAGGTAAGTGGAAAGCATTCTTTTTAACAAAACAATATCTATAATCAAAATTGCAGAATATAGTCAGATACAATAGTAATAGGTGTCTCCTCCATGGCGTTTATTTCCGTTTCATCTTTTTTTATCTCATTTATATAAAACAGAGTTTGCTAATGACCAGAAAAAATATTGTTGCATGACGGAGCATACAATTACCCAGAAAAATGTCAGAAAGTCCAACAATGTTGGTAGTGGATTGCTGTAAAGTTCACAAGAAACCTGACTCTTGCAGATTAAACTTTCCCCAAAGGAAGAAAAATAACATTAGTCAGAAACCGGATTCTGTTTGCTACTATGGAAATAACACTTGAAAGATTATAGTAGTGATGGGATTAATTATGTATGATTACAATCAGCTGCATTATATGCAAAGGAAAATGATGTCAGTCATAAATATATATAGCTCTTAACCTTAATTTTAAAAAAATGTGCAACAGTACCGTTCCAAAGATGAACAAACAAGCAAAATGTGCAATAACTGGTGTCAGCTTTTCTTAACAAGGTGATAGCATCATGCATTACAAGAATGTATTGCTTTATAGTTAGAAAATGCTTTGTTGATAGTCTACTATAATTCATTATTATTTGTATTACATTTCAGTGTTAACGGTGAATGTGTGGCAAACCTTTGCACTGTGGAATCTGGCATTCTAATGAATCAAAATGAAGAAAGTTGTTCAAACTGAAGTGTAAGTGGCATGATAAAGGAAGTCCGCCAGTTACAGTGAGACTGGCTTACTTGTTAACTGCATTTCCCCCTTTCATATGCTACAGTATTACTTAACGAGTAAAAACACAGTCAGCTACTTCTAGTTTTATTGTTTCAGTGTTTTAATTTTCTAAAACATAAAACACTGCCATTTTGCATGCTGTTAAACAGCTGAAAAAAAAACAATGGGAAATTTTAATTTGAGTCTACAGAAATGACCATAATAATACCCTGCATAGTTGTCCAAATTACAGAATCTTTAACAGCATGCAGCTGTTGCCTTCTATGTCAATGCTTCAAAAGGAAAATAACTGAGTAACCCTCACGGTGAAAACACACAGGGGAGTAGCATCACAACACTCAGACCTTTCCAGGTGTTAATGCAGTCATTCTGTAATATAATGTGACATCCACAGCCTTATCTCTATTCAGGAAGTAAACAGCACAGTTATAGAAAAGAAAAGGCATGGCAATGCTCTATTCCTTATTGGATTAACTGGATTATAACAGCACAGTTCTAAAAAAAAGAAAGAAGATCAGCACAAATGAAAAGGAATGGCAGAGCCTTGTTCCATGTTGAATTAACTGTATTATCCATTGTCCCTCAAATGCCGCAGCTCAGTTGTAGAATTTTTTTTTAATTTTATTTTAACTAAGCTGTCCCCTGGGAATGTAGGGAACAATGTGAAATATACATTTTGATAATAAAAAAAGCCAAATAAATGTGAAGTTAGTACAGTATCTGTAACCTGCCTTGGAGATGTGGTTCTGCCTCTGTTTCATTATTGTTTCATATTTCTTTACATACCATAATCAAACCACACCATTCACAAGTAAAACCCAATATTTGCCACACCCTGTTAGACCACTTCTTTAATGTTTTTTTTTAAATCTTTACTTCTGACCAGTCACGATAGAATCTTAAAATTATGTTGCAATGGCATTTTTGTCTTATTAATATTTATATGCTTTTGGCAGGCAAAACTTATTACAGTTAATAAGTGAAGAGTAAGGTAATGTTCCTTGTGGTGGCACTGTGAAAAGTAAGTCAGATCATGTAATAATCTTTGCTGTTGTAATGACTGGTCTTTACAGGACTTGTCAGTATATACATTACAATAGATAACCTCTAGCGTTTACTTACGTCAGAGAGTACAATGATGTCATTACTTGCCGAGAATGACTTCAGACCTTTGAATAAGACAGAGACCCACAATATAATTATATCTAGGGCCACCCTGCAAGCCAAATTCAACAGACATTTGGGCAAAGAAGATCAGTCTGTCTGTCCTGTAACAACCACATTTTAATAATTAATAATAAAATTACCTCATCCTGGGGCTAGAAAGGAGCAATAGCTGGGTAAATTACTTGCTCAGAGTCATACATAATACAAGTACAAATGAAGGAATCAAACTTGGAAAAATAGGATAAAATGTAACAGCTCATACTATGTGGTATCAGAATTACCACATAGGATGCTAAAATGATGCAAACTGTTACCATTTTCGAGACTGACAGGACAATGCTCATATTAATGGCTAGATGAATTCTTATTACCTCTTTTCATAGTTATTTTAGGACTCTGGTCTGCATGCCATTAACATCTCTCAAAGTTGTTGTACCTGTTTTCAGTTTTTCTAATTCCTGAAATCTTTGTTTATTGTAATGGGATGGTATCTGCATTCATAGGTTCATAGATTCATAGGTAAAATTAAAGTCTGGCCATAAGACCATTTTAAGCCTGGCCAATTTCCCTTATTGAGAATCAAACCCTGTACTTCTTGCTTTGAGGTAAACACCTTAACAAATATACCAAACCCAACTCTTCATATGTCATGCACCTAGTTGTGCTTCACATCCACATCCATCCGTCTATCCATCCATCCATCCATCCATAACCTCTTTTTCCCATTTTTGCACATGGGATTGAGGTGTCACTTTAAAAATGTCAATCTTCTAGAGCCAAGGTTTACACTGCTGGGTAGCTAGCTCTGCCACTGTAGTTCTTTCATACCACACTCACATGCACCCTCACACCTATGGCCAATTTATAGTATCCAGTCTGCCTACTGCATGTCTTTGGAATGTGGAAGGAAATTGGAGCACCTGAAGAAAATCCATGTGAACACAGGGAGGACATGCAGACACTACACATAAGGTACTCCAGCTGAGAATTAAACTAGGGAACCTCTTGCTGTGAGGGAACAATGCTATCTGCTGTACATATCCATCTGTAAAAATCAGAAATACAGTAAATAAAAAATAAACAGTCTGTCCTAGAGCTGCTCTGGCCTCCATAGAATGGTACATGTAAATTGTCTGTTTTAAATTTCTCCAGTGCACTTCTGAATAGGGATGACTCAGTTCACTTTAAAAAATCAAAGAGTTCTGGTGATGAATGGACACTGAATGGACTGTATATAGTATTGATGATCACACTACAAAGATGCAATAACATACAATTAAAGGTGAATTTAGACATCAGTGGATCTAGAGAAGATGTCGTCAGAAATTAGATGAGACAGCTAGAATAGTTTCTGAACTATTGCAGATTCACGATGGTCAAAAGATAAGAAATAGTAAGAGTTCTTAGATTCCTTATAACAGTGTGTGACTGTAGGGGTGTGTCACCTATGGTATGGGAATTTATTTTCCCAAAATGAATTATGCTAAACGTTTTCTCATTTAATTTGATGCAATTGTCCTTGTACCAACTTTTAACGTAGTTTAATCCATGTCACTGTGATTGTGAGTTAGTAGAAGATCGAATAGCAACATCCAATTTACAGTCATTTGCAGACTTAAATATTTATAGGCCAGGATTTTTGGCCCAAAGGTCTGAGAAATCAATGCTAAGTAGGGGATGGCCCAACCGTGAGCCCTATGGTATGTCACTGGTAACTTATTTTGCTTTCACAAGTAGCAACTGTGACTCTAACCACATGAGTTTTGGTAGACAACCAGTTAGCTGTCCACAGCATCATAAAGATCTACATTTACATTTAAACATGTGTCATTTTATACCTGTATAGGGAATAGTGTTAAAGGTCTTGACCAAGTCAATATATC